>NC_056733.1:876786412-877036412 GCF_019279795.1 Protopterus annectens
TCTGACTTGGGTTCCATTTGCCCTGAATGTATTGCCCTGCCAAGTGAGCCCCCCATGCATAGTCTGATGCTTCTGTTGTTAGGGTTTGGGCAGCAGGGGGTAGAGTGAATGGGAGCCCTGTGTTGTGGTAGCAGGCCTCTGCCCACCAAAGGAACGCTGTCTTTATACAAGGAATTACAGGAATCATTGATTCCAGGTCCTGAGAATGTTGACACCATAGGCTTCCTCATATGCAGTCCTGCATATGGAATTAGTAGAAAGCAAGAGACCATGAACCCCAGGGCTTGCAGGATTTTCCTTGCAGATAGCTGGGTCTTTGTGGCCAGCTGTCTGAAGTAGGCTGTCAAATAAACTTGTTTCTCTGGTGTGAGGTAAGCCATCTGGGAAGTTGTGTTCAAGCCTGCTCCCAGGAATACAATCTGTTGGCAGGGTACTAGATGAGATTTACTTTCATTGATGGTGTACCCCAGTGAGGTTAGAAGTTTCTTTACAAATGCTAGATGATTTAGTAGCATGTCCTGGCTCTCCACCTGAATTAGACAATCGTCCAAGTATGGGTATATATGAATATTTCTTTGCCTGCAAAATGCAATGACTGGAGCTAGACACTTTGTGAATACCCTGGGCGCAGTAGATAAGCCAAAGGGAAGTGCAGAGAACTGATAGTGCATGGAGCCTGCTCTGAAGTGTAGGTATCTCCTGCAAGATTCCCTTATTGGAATGTGCACGTAAGCTTCCTTTAAGTGTAAGGTTGCCAACCAGGCATCTTTGCCTAGCATAGGAAGCAGCTGTTGAAGCGTTAGCATTTTGAATTTTGGAATTACCAAAAAGGTGTTTTGAATAGAGAGGTCCAAGATAGGACACCAGGAGCTGTCTTTTCTGGGTAACAGGAAAAGTCTGGAGTAAAAACCTTGTCCCCTTTCTTTTGCTGGGATGGGATGAATAGCCCTGAGAGAGAACCTGCTGTTGAGCCTCTGCCCACTGATTTGGGGCTAGGTCTGGCCAACCGTTTGGGGTTGGTAAGGTGTGGAAGTGGAATCTGTATCCTTGGAAAACTATATTTAAAACCCATTTGTCCTGGGTAATGAGTTCCCAGTTTTTTGCATGCAAGGCGATCCTTCCCCCCTAAGGGAGCAGGCAGTTGAGCTGGGCTAGGAAGGTTTAAGGTTAAGTCATTATGACATTGTTCTACAGGTGGTTGTCTTACTACTTCCAGCTTTGGAAGTGGGAGCCCCCCCCCCCCCACTGTTTAGGCCTGTGAGTACCTTGAGACTGTAGCCTAGGTGGTCTGCTGTTCCTGGGTTTGGACTGAGAAGGCCTGGGAGAGACAGGAAATGACCAATTCTTAGAAGGTCAATGCCTACTAAATCTAGGAGGCTGTACTTGCAGGAAATCTTTAACTGTTTGCATAGATTTAGCTTTTTCCTCCATCTTTTTAAGGACTTCTTCTGCTTTGTTGCCAAACAGGCGGGTCTTGGTTTAAGGGAGCATCCAGTAATTTAGCTTTAACATGATCTGGCAAATTTTGCTCCTTAAGCCAAGCATGCCTTCTAAGTACAGACCCAGTGACAGCAGCCCTGCAAGATGCTTCTAAAGAGGCAAAACCACATTGCAAAGTATGTTTACCAACTTGTTCAGCAGAATGCATTAAATCCTGTAATTCTTTATTTTCAGCACAGTCAGGAATCAACATCATTTTCTGTTTACGTAGTCCCATAATATGCTGCTGATACTTTAAGGCCCTAATGGCCAAAGTAGCAGAAGTGTATACCTTCTTACCCCATCTGTCCAAGGCCCTGGAATCTCTATCAGAGGGGGTAGGGTTTTTGGCAGTAGTAACCTTATGCCTTTAGGTCCTTGGGAAATGATCTCTGGATCCGTAGTAAGATTCTTGAAGAGGAATCTGTGAGAGTCAGGTACTCTGTAATACCTGTCAGGCTTCCTGGGAGTGGAGGTAAAGTGTCTGGAGCCATGCTAGATTCCAAGAAGGCATCATCTATAATGTCCAGGACAGGAGGGATAGCTAAAGGCCTGTGTTGAGGGAGGAGTAAGAATTCCCTAAGCAACTTTTTGGAGTCAGAGTAATCCTGGATTTCCCAGCGGAAATGCTCCCTAAGAGTGTGCAAGGTTTCACTAAAAGAAAAATCTTCTAGAGGGGAAGCAGAGGGAATGGAATCCTCTGCATCTGAATCCTCATAGGTAGATAAGGGCAAATCCTGGTAATCATAAGAAACAGAAATTTCAGAATCCTGATCAGAAGAATCAGAAGGAAAATCAGTTCTAGGTCTCTTAGAGGGTGAATGCTGACCTCCCCTAATTAAAGTAATAAGGTCTTTAGCCATTATCATCTTTTGTTTTTTAGGCATATTAGCCTGACCATGCGGTTTGGACATCAGTTTTCTATGCATGGTTCGTGTTTTAGGCCTTGAAGAAGAAGATAGCGTCTGTTTGAAATGCAAGTCAGTAGGCCTGAATACACCCTCAGAAGCCAGTGCCTGCACAGTGGCTCCGGACCCATCCAAGGTAGAAATATCTGCCAGGTTCCATAGTCGAAGAAGCAACTTGCGGCATACCGGACTCCGAATGGGTCTAAGTAGAGGCCTGCAAATCTGAAGTAGCGGGTATCAGGGACTGCAAAAGCGCCTCACTGAGTACTGGGGAACTGGTGACTAGCTTAACGGAAGCGTCATTGGCAGCTTTGGACCTATGCGGTCTGTCTCTGTCTTTATCTTTACATTTTTTCGTAATGCCGGTAGTCGGATGTCTTAACGAAGACATTTCTGGATAGTTAAACCGAGTACCAAAATAATTTGCTACAAAAATAAACCGACGACGAGTAGTCCAGGGGTTGAATAAGGCACAAAACCGACAGCGAGGGACATTGTGGTCTGGGCATAAGCAAGGAACACAGTACGAATGAAAATCGTTATGAGGTATTTGCTTTCCACAGGTAATACAATTGTTAACTTTTACTGACATCGTGGTGGTGCTGCGGTAGCATTGTCGCCTCACAGTACGACGTTGTCCTGTTCGATTCTCAGCTAGAGTGTCTTCTGTGTGGAAACATGCGTGAATGGGCGTTCCTTCGTTGAAGGTTGTGCGTCAGGGCTGGCAACTCGGCACATAAAAATCTACTGCTAATCATTAGCGCACCGGAGTTCCACTGTGGCGACCCCTAACTGGGAAAAGCCGAAAGACACAACAACAACAACTGACACTGGTTAAGAGCAAGAAAAAGGACCCCCAATGGGGTACTTAGCTTTTTTGAAGACTTCAGTTCTGAAACTCGAAAATAAAAATTTCAGGAGTCGGCCAACCGGCACTTGCGAACTGCTTCTGCTTCAGGCACTGCGCGGCAAGAAAGACTGATGTAATGGCATCGGCTGCATGTTTTATACCCCTGACGACCTGACGTCATGGAAGAAGAGACAGCATCCAACACAGGAATCCAAGAGTTTGATATTCAGGCTAGCTGAGGGCTACCTGCAGGCAGATAACACAAATGTAATGACTGCAATAGTGAAACACGAAGAACATCTAAGGAATGTATGAAAGAAATTTATATGTTTAAGTCACAATCCTCAAACTTGTTGAATCCAAGAAATTTCTGTAAAGAATAAACATTTCAGTTATGTCCAAAACAAATTTCCTACCAATATCCCTCTCTCCAGGAGAGTTTGCAACAGAATTCTTTACATCCCCTCACAATACAAGATTAATTTACGACTCTTGGACCCTAACTCCCTTATACTTTTCTTTCCTCTGTTCCACCTCAAAGCAATCTCTTAGAAAGAGACCAGTAAACTCAGTGAGTCATTTCCAAATCATGAAATAGCTGGCCCAGACAGCTTCTATCCCTGGTTTATTTCACTGCTTGGTGAAATTCTACTCCCCACTCACTCAGAAGTTTTCTCGTCATGGGAAGAAAGTTTCAATAAGCCCCAGCCCGGGGTGCACTAAACCAGTAAACACATCTGATTAAGATCCATATTTCTCTCGCTCTATTTCCGCAGCTCACTAATTGCTGGAAAAAGCAGTATACAGTCAGGTTACAACCCACCTGTACCAACAAAACATTTTAACTTCCATCAGAAAGAATTTATAAAAGCACCCAAACTGCTCGTTACACCGTCACTGATAAGTACTTGCTAATGCTGGTAAATATCTTCGAATAATTGCTCTTTTCTTTGTTTCACTAAAGCATCTGTCTGTGAATCATAACATGTTACTAAAGCTAGCACTCAGCATGCAGTTTTGCTGCCTCTACTACCAAATGGTTCTTTAGCTACCTTTCTGAAATAACCTTTAATGTAAACTGTAGCAACATTTTGTCATCTTCTTTACTCATCATCATCATCATCATAGGTGGGACTCATGGCTCAACTGTGGGCTCAGGTTTTATTAGCCCACTCATTAACCATGTTCTTCCTGACCTCAAATATTCAAAATCTAATTCAGTGTGCAGATGACCCCGTATTATTAGAATCCACTCAAAATCTCCATCGTATTCTAATCAATCTCCACACCCAGGTGACTGATAAGCTGCTAACACTGAATAAAATAAATAAAAGTCGGTAAGTAAATAAAGCAATATTCGTTGGCACACCTCAGAAACTTAAGTGGCTACTGTACCTGGGAGACCCTCTTACCTATAATGGAAACTACACTGAACACTTAACTCCTTAGCTTAAAACTTACAGTAGACCCATGACTAAATATGTTCTTACACATAACAAAATCCAAGACAAACAACTCTAAATGGCTATACTAAAATCTACCACTTCCTCATCGCTGATGTAAGGGCAGCAACTGGGAAAATATTATTGTTTTGCATTTAGTAGGTCAGAGGTCATGTCACCAACTTCAGTGTTTCTCCATTCCTACATTCCCTTTAATATTCTTGTACTTATGACAAGGTGAAACAATTATTCTATTTCATCCACCCACAGTGACATTCCATTCCACAGGCTCACAAATGAGATTTATAGAACGGGTTTAACTCACAGGTCAGGGGAGTTAAACTGCTTGGGATCCAAACCACTGGAGAAACTCAAACGTAAATGTTTTTTGAGGGGAGAGTCCCAGCAACCACCATACACAGGAGAAGCCCACCAAAACCTACACACACACACACACACACACACACACACACACACACACACACACACACACACAATATAAAAACTGTACACACCCCTGTTAAAATGACAGCCAGGTTTTTGTGATATATAAAAAAAAGAGACCACAATAAATCGTTTCAAAACTTTTCCCACCTTTAAACAAACAAATCTGTTAGGAAAAAAAATAAAAAACATACAATACTCTGGTTGCATAAGTGTGCACACCCTTAAACTAATACTTTGTTGTGTGTGCACACCCTTAAACTATTACTTTCTTGAAGCACCTTTTGATTTATTTACAGCATTCAGTCTTCTTGGGTAGGAGTCTATCAGCATGGCACATCTTGACTTGGCAATATTTACCCACCCTTCCTTGCAAAAGCACTCCAAATCTGTCAGATTGCAAGGGCATCTCTTGTGCACAGCCCTTTTCATGTCACCCAACAAATTTTCTATTGAATTTAGGTCTGGGCCTTTTCCAAAACTTTAATTTTCTTTTGGTGAAGCCATTCTTTTGTTGATTTGGATGTATGCTTGGGGTCATTGTCATGTTGAAAGGTGAAATTCATCTTCAGCTTTCTAGCAGACGGCTGAAAGTTTTGGGCCAACAGTGACTGGTATTTGGAACTGTTCATAATTCCCTCCACCTTGATTAAAGCCCAAGTTCCAGCTGAAGAAAAGCAACACCAATGCATGATACTGCCACCACCATGCTTCATCATGGAGATGGTGTTTTTTTTGGTGATACATTGTTGTTTTTGCGCCAAAAGTACCTTTTGGAATTGTGGCCAAAAAGTTCAGCCTTGGTCTCATCAGACCATAACACATTTTCCCACATGCTTTTGGGGCATTTGATGTATTGTTTTGCAAATTTTAGCCAGGCCTGGATGTTTTTCTGTGTAAGAAAACGCTTCCATCTTGCAACCCTCCACCATAGTCCAGACATATGGAGAATATGGAAAATTGTCATCACATGTAGCACACAACCAGTACTTGCCAAAAATTCCTGCAGCTCTTCAGTGTTGCTGTAGGTCTCTTGGCAGCCTCCCTGACCAGTATTCATCTCGTCTTTTCATCGGTTTTGGAGGGTAGTCCAGTTCTTTGCAATGTCAATGTTGTCCCACATTTTCTTCATTTTTTGATGACTGTCTTCACTGTATTGCATGGTATATTCAATGCTGTGGAAATTTTTTTGTACCTTTCTCCTAACTGACCCCTTTCAGCAATGATACCCTTTGATGATTTGTAAGCTCTCTGCGGACCATGGCTTTTGCTATAGCAGGCAACTGAATAAATGACAGTAAAATCCTACTAGGACAGCTGAACTTTATTTGGGGTTAATCAATCTCTCTTTAAATGATAGCAGGTGTGTACCCAAGAAAACTGAATGCTGTAATTAAATCAAAAGGTGCTTCAACAAAGTATTAGTTTAAGGATGTGCACACTTATGCAACCAGCTTATTGTACGTTTTTTATTTTTTATATTTTTCCCCTAACAGATTGTTAGTTTTTCAATTGGATTTTACAGGTTATAGGTCACATTAAAGGTGAGAAAAGCTCTGAAATGATTTATTGTGGTCTCATTTTTTTATATCACAAAAACCTGGCAATTTAACAGGGGTGCGTACACTTTTTATATCCACTGTGTATATACATACACATATATATATATATATATAATATATACATACATATATAAATACAGACACACACCATTCCCCATGGTCTTATAAACATAAACAGAGAAGGAACACGCAAAGGCTGCACCAGCAATGATTTCCTATTTAAAGCAGTAATTAGTGAGGTCAGCATTGGACAGTTGGAGCTAAGTGAGTAGATCTTCAGGGAGGTGGGGCTTGGGGAAGAGATCTTCAGGGAGGTGGGGCTTGGGGAAGAGATCTTCAGGGAGGTGGGGCTTTGGGAAGAGATCTTCAGGGAGGAGGGGCTTTCGGAAGAGATCTTCAGAGAGGTGGGGCTTGGGAAGTGTAGAGAAGCAATGAAAACTTATTTTCACACAGACAGGGTGCAAAGATAGATACTTCCTGCTGCTTGTGACACCACTGTCAACCTCGGACCTCACTGATCATGATAACTCTGACATCTCCCTAAGATGATTTCATACATCTACACCATGCCCTCAAGCCTCAGAAGTTTTGAGAATGTAAAACAGCTCTATGAAGGTTCTTTCAGTAAGTTCCAAGTGTGTGAAAGTAAAAATCTCTGAAACCACTTTCAGCACTAATAGGCTCTGCATTTTTCCCCACTGTTGTGCAATCAGAGAGTTGGTATATATAAGTTTGGTGGGTGTTCCTAACAGAAAGGGGGCAGGGGCTTGCCACCATGAAAAATAAACTGGTTTTAGATTCACTGAAAGTGGTTTCAATTATTTTACCTCACATAAATGATTCTTGCTGAAATTACATTTAGTGAGTCAACATGAATCCAAAATCTAACACAGGTGTAGTCATCTGGTCATGTTCGCCCATATTTAACGCACCCTTATTTTTGACTTGCATTTTGCTTTTTTGCAGCAATCTCTCGTGTTAAAATTCTACTCCTCACTCAACACAAGTTTTTTAGTCAGTAGAAGGAAAATATGTCCACCCAATACAACTGGGACTGTTGTGCTATCACATTTATAAAGAAATTAAAATCATCTCCAATCCTTTGTCAAGTGGACTCTCACTCATCAGAAACTACACATGATCTGGACAATGTACATTACATCTCATAAGCAACTTTAATGCATCTGTGGGCCAATACACTATGTAAATCTCCATTTATTTCCACCCTATATTTACCCAAACCCCCATGAAGCATGCTGTATGTGATCTTTCTGGTTGCTCCCATTCCCACATAATGAGGGTCACTCCTATTCTGTGACCTGACATCTCATTCCTTGCTTTATATAGATTTCAAATCTATGGCCATCCCTCCACTAGTGATATTACTTGGCTGCCATTACCCAGGGGCCATCTGTGCCACAGGCCTCTCTTTTTGAGCTGCCCGTATGTCTACACTGCTGTTACCTTTTCACATTCCTAACTCTCATCAGTGCCTGCTTATAATTCAGCATCTAGCATTGTCTCCTTGCACTATATAGTCCTTATCCTGCCACATTGTGTCATACTTGATTATTCTTCAACTCATTCAGAGTCTCAGTTAAGCCTGGGTGCTTACACAAACCATGATCTTCTGTAACACAAGTTCCCCCCTTCTTCATATGTTAAAGTTACAATCCTTGAGATGCCTCTATGCCACCTGGCTCTAAAGAACACTAGTTATTAGGTGATGTGATCATAGGAGTTTACTAGGCTATCAACCCAGAGGTCATTTCAAGCCTAGCCGTTTCATTTCAATGTAATACCATATTTACTCTAGTCATTACCCAGGACTGTATTTAGTAATAACTACCCATATCCAGAGGGTTGGGGGAGCTATTTGTGATATGAATTTACAATGCCCCATCGGCTCACCCAGGTTCATTTTGAACAGTGTGATAGAGGTGTTGTGCTTCACATGAACAGGTAGCCTATCCATGCTACACTGCCAGCTCACTTGCTAAATCCTTCCTGCCAAGCCCTACTCTTCTCACCTGTATCAGCCACTCATTATGCATCCTTCTCTCCTTTTGTAGTCTTCTCATTGCACCCACAGGAAACACCTCTCTACATGATACTTCTGACCACTACTGGCATATGTAGGCCCAAATACCTATCCCTGGGTACACCAAACTCAT
Organism: Protopterus annectens; assembly: GCF_019279795.1. NCBI lineage: Eukaryota > Metazoa > Chordata > Ceratodontiformes > Protopteridae > Protopterus > Protopterus annectens. The sequence continues at coordinate 876,795,272 of NC_056733.1, forward strand.
CTGTCCCCTCCAAAAATACACCAGTGCCTGCATGCACCAAACATACGTCTCCCCTTCCAACAAGATGACCAGCCTTGTAACATACTTCAGTGTATCTATAAGTCTGGAGGCTGAGACTGGTTTTCCTGGAGTCTGGACTCTATGGTACCCCAGTCACATATCCTTCTCACTTGCCTGCACCATACTGTCCTATCTGCAGAAGCATGAAGGCCACCTGTGTTTCAGAAGTTAGATAATTCAGTAACACTCATCCTGAAAGCTGCACTGTGGTACGTATATGGGTACAAGTGGCAATCCTCATAGTATGTGCCACAGTGAATGTGACTACACCGTATTTAGGTAGTCAAGAAGACATATGTAACACCAGATTTTAACAGGTGCAGCAGCAGGTAGTGTTGCTTGATAGCATGAGGTTCCCTGGTTCAATTCTCAGCTGGGGTACCTCCTCTGTGTAGTCTGCATGTTCTCCTTGTGTTCGCATGAGTTTCCTTCCACTTTCCTAAGACATGCAGTAAGTGAACTGAACACTCTAAATGACTCTCAGGCGTAAGTGTGTGTGCGAGTGGTATGAAAGAACAACTGCAGCAGGGCTAGCCACCTGGAAGTATGCACATTGGATCTAAATGATTGCCAGTGATAACCTGAATCCATGTGCAAAATAGGAAAAAGGAGTTGTGGATGGATTTCATACTCATACAAAATGTATAGCACATTGTATTTTACTACATGTCTTGTGGAGCACTGATTACTACATGTCTTATGGAGCACTGATTACTACATGTCTTGTGGAGCACTGATTACTACATGTCTTGTGGAGCACTGATTACGCTGATGCTTTGTACATCAGACAAATTGCCAGCATGTGGACTGGTGTAATGTTACATATCTGTGTATGTGCTGTCCTCACTTTGGTATTGCCACACACACATGTCATGATCCTTAATGTGTTTTTGTGGTGTCTTGATATTTGTTGCTTATGATGTTCACATGTCAAAATCCAAATTGGGATTCTTAGGAATTGCAGCTTTGCTAGACAACGTCCACTAGTTGTGACACTGAACATCTCTATTTCATGCAATAATTACCATCAGTGCAAATGGAGTGAACTGCAGGGGCCCATACACAACTAGTGGTCACTTGTGTGCCACACATCTGCATCCTAGGTATCATACCTATACGGTGTTAATCTGCTGATAGTACTCCAGTATGGTCAGCAACATTTAATGCCACATACGTGCACAGTTGAACACGTATGCATGCCCGCTGTGCAATACACCAACTGTATGACCAGTACTATGGTATTGCACAGAACAGATGGTGCATCTGTCACATGGATATCTGTGTGTAGGCAGGCAGCTATGTAATGTTCAGATGTATTGACATACTTCTTTTGTCCTGACATTTACACATGCTGTACATGCAGCACCATGTCACGTCGGTAAGTCACAGTGTGTAGTGTTTGATGTAATACATACATACATGCATGCATAAATGTGTTCTTGTCCATGGACTCATCAGGTTTAATTTCATATTTTACTTTCACTGTCAATATGTTAGACACCATTTAATACAGTCACTTGACAATGCCTGTTGTGTAACTACTATACATGCTGTCTTTACATACATGACCATATTTGCCACACATGATGTAAATGGCACAGGCTCCTTTTTCATTGCGACTAACTTGCTGTGGTGGTAGATCATGCTTGTTGGGGGATGTACAGTACTGGGAAATGAAGGCTGCGTTGGTGCAGGTACTTAATCCTCCTGGGGCGGTAGGCTATAACCCCGTGGCACGAGGATGAGCACAAAGGTGATGTAGCAGTCAGCTCTCCTCATGATACTGGTGAGATCTGCCAGGAGTTCCAGGAATATAGCACACCTGAGCACATGGGTTACACAGGTTCTCCTAAGTGTCCATGGTATACCTCATGCCATTCATGGCATGCAGCTATAGCAGGGATAGTACGGCTCCTGAAAAGCCAATGGACCCTGAGATGTAGGATATGTGGGCACCAAAACATCTGCCCTGTCGATGGTACCACAGAGCAACCAGAGCCATCATGGTGACCCCATGCCAACTGCCCATAATTGCCATCCTTGCAGTCTCTCTCAAAGTGGTCTGGACAGACTGTAGACCACTCCTCTATGCATACCGTAGCCAGCATGTTGACAACATCAAATGATTCAGAAGGTCTTCTATGTCCACTCTACGACTATCTCTGCTTTAAGACTTGGAACTTAGATGGGATGTTGTTCAGATACATTATGTTTTACAGTGTTTGTTATCTGTGTTGCTATGGCTTTTCAGCATTTACAATGTTTTTGTTTTCTGTGTTGCTATGGCTTTTCAGTATTTTTAGTATGCTCTGGAAATACTAATGCATTTTTGTTATGAAAATGTTTTCAAACTAACTGGGTTTCTGCTACATCACTGACAGCCATACATGTCTTACTGAGGTATTCTGACATAAGTGGTTGTCGTGTTCTTTTCATGATGGCCTGGAGTGTGAATGGGGTATATTGTTCTGATTTTCCTCTGCTGCTGTACAACATTTATTTATGCAAGTTCACATATGTTGCACCTTTTCTTTTCAGATAGAATCTTTTGTTGCAGTACTGTACCGTAACTTTTGCAGGAGCATGTCATGTGACAAGCGCATTTACATACAGTACAAAGCAGGACTGATATGCAGTTCAAATTGTGAATCATATATGTGTGGACTTGTGCCTGAGAGGCCTGGATAACATGAGAGGTATGCATACAAAGCCACATACATTCATATGGACCCCTGTCACACATCTGTGTTCTGCTGTCTTCACTTCAGTGTTGCCACAAAAGTGCCATGATCCTCATGGTGTTTTGTGATGTGCTGCCTAAGATGCTCCTGTCATATCCAAATTAGGATTCTTTTCAGCTGCAACAGTTGACAGAATGGGGGTCTTGCAATCATCTCTGATATGTAATGCAGAGACAGAGGTAGCTCACGTTTGACTCTTGCTCCATATACAGTGGCGGGGATACCACCAAATGTGGCCTTGAGCATTTGTGATACTCAAGAAATGCCACTGGAAAACTGCCATTTGATAATATACTGGCAGAAGCTGCAGTACAGGTCTAGAACATTCTGTACAGTGTGTGTGTTGTTCATGGCTTCACTTCAATCTTAAGCATAACTGATGAGCACTTGTTAATTGCCTTTTTGCCAAGTTTCTTACTTGTGTCTAAATCATAACCATATTTAACAGTGGACCGCATGACTGCAGAAATAATGACCATATTTCTAAAGCCTACCGTCTGCATTTTCTGAAACTTTCTTTCCTGGGCCTCTGCTGAAAGTGCATTGTCCATAAGCACATTTGAATAAATAAATAAATAAATAAATTCAACAACTGAATTGCTTCAGCTAATCTGATAGGTTAATTCTCGAAAGTCTGCAATGACAGTTTCCACTATGAGGCATGTGAAGTAGAAAACTATAAAAACATCCCCTTCCAGCAAAATGTGAAGTGCATGAAATAGTCAGTTTATTTGTAGGATGATGTTGATCTTAGAGCATTGTGTCATAAACAGTGTCATGTTTTTTGTGACAATTTGCTACAAATGCCTTTAAAGGGCACAGACATAGCTTACTAAACCACAACTTCCTTGTGGTGCAACTGTCCCCAGCTTCTGCTAATACCAATCTGTTTTAATCCTGACTGCTTAAAAACATCTACTTGGCTGCATTTCTAAGTAGTTTATTTTTTTACTTATGACATTTTGTTCAAGGACAATATCTAATTCCAGTTACGTCAGCTCAAACAGCTGAATTTAGGTTTTGCTGTTAAAAATGAAGGTTCTCACAAAATAACAACATGTATAAATTATTCTATCATTGTAAGTCTAGATACATTTATTATGTTTACGTACTTTTCCAGTATGGGGATTTACTTCCTCAATTTGTCTGTTCATGGAATATTTAAGTTCGAATATTGAATGATTTTGCACTTAAGTTTTTCATTTCTAGCTAGTACACTATAATTAATAATTGGTTCTGTGGGTGAAGGTTTTAATTAGATATTACTATAAACTTTTAGCCAAGATATAGGTAGTACACTGTGATGATGTCCCAGTGTACTGTTTGGGACGAAAGAACTTACTGTGCTGTGTCATCTTTTGACATTCCTGCGATAAACAGTTGTGTTTTGGATTTTTACCTGTCGTAGTGCCACTGCATTTATTTGGACTTCTGTTGCTGCTTGAACGGGGACTGTGCCGTTGAATTCTTGGTCTGTTTGCTCGTGTTCTACAATTACTAGTACAACTGTGTATCTCCTAGGTCCTCAATGCTATGGCAATAGTAACATTAGGTTATATAAACACTGCTTTTGCTGTATTATACCATTCTATAGCAACATCTAAAAAAAAATCCACTCTTCCATGCAATTTTTCATGCAACACATTCTGAATCCATTTACTATGAATATTTACCTCTTTGTCTGCTAGCCTACTTTTAGCACTAAGTTTATATTAGTCTGACAGAGCTGTATTCTCCCAATACTATCAGAACTTGCTTCCTGCAATCAAAAAGGATAACTTTTTTCCAAATGTAATATTTATTATCCCCTTAACCGCAGACAGAATGACACAGTGTACTAGGAAGTCAAGAGTTTGGGTCAAATGCAAGGACAATGGAATGTAATAAAAGGACTCACAGTCCTAGAACACTCTGCAGCAGTGATAACTGCCAGCCTCTAGAGACAGGGATGCATCAAAAGGAAGGCATGCCAATGACTCCTGAAATGTTTGTGGAAAACAACAATCCTATGACAGACGGCCTAGGCTGGCAGTTCCTTGCATTTGTAGCTGTTAAAAATGGTCTCCCAAAGCATAATTCAGGGAATGTGTAGCTAGCTTCTTCTCTGGGACAGTCAGGAAATAGGAGAGATCTGGGTTCAAGGAGAGCTGAAGGCTCTATTAAATCCTTTGTTAATGAATGCAGGACAGGAAGGCAAATGACTGGGCATTTTGATTGTGTAAAACCCTCATGTACCACTGGAGTTTTTTCAAGTGATGCCTTCAGTAAGGAATAATTAGGAGGAAGAACAACATGAACCCCAGTATCTTCTAGAATTTTCTGTCAACTGAGTTTATTTCATTCATTGCATGAACAATTTTATTTCATATGAGCCCCATGATGGGAAACAGACATAATGCAAATCTTTGTGTTCATTGTAGACCTTTCAAATTTCTTTAATAGAAAGCGCTAGTTCTGACTTTTGGATCTATGCCTGGGTTTTAAAAAACATAGCAGGGTTTGTTGAAGTGCAGAATGCAAAGCCTCAAGAGATTTTGCTTGTATCAGATAATTATCCTAATACAGGTAAATATAACCTGCCATTAAATTTCATATGAGCAAACAGTGGGGCTAAGCATTTCATGAAAGCTCAAGAGTATAACAGAAAAGCCAAAATGGGTGGGAGGGCTCTAAACTGAAATTTGAGGTCCTAACCATGAATCTTAGAAATCTCCCATGGGACTTCAAACCAAGAATGTACATGTAAGTGGGTTTTTGCAGGGTTAAAACCCTGAAAATATTGTTATAAACCTATTTAGATCCAAATAGCCCAGGGTGAGCAAAGTATTCTTTCCTTTTCTAACTCTGGAACTGGTTCCATTATATAAATACACAGAATATAAATGGCCTGGAAGCAGTCTTTAAAAACGCTAAGTACTGACTCCGTTGAGACTACCTATCTGACCCACTGGTCTGATATTACTTACTCTCGCTAAGATGTGACAAGAGAATATCTGCCTCCTATCTGCACTGTTCAGGGAAGGGCAGAAACAAGATGCAGAATGCGAGAGGTAGATTCATAGGTAGGTACTAGGCTATCGGCCCTGGGGCCTATACAAGCCCAGCCAAAAAGGTACCCTGGCTTTTGCCACCCAAGAAAATTACTTTCCTGTGCCACTGTCAAGCAGAGGCACAGAGGTGATCCTGGGGTGAATTTCCTATTTCCCATCCAATCATCAAGATTTTTCTTGAAGAGTGCTAATGAGGAGCTTTGTTTGATATAGATAGGTAGTTTGTTCCAGAGTATGGGAAGTCTCTGGGACAGGAATCTATCCCTCCAGCATGTTCTGTTTATTGTGGTGACAAGGTTTAGATCCCTAGAGTGTGTAGCTTGGAGGGATTGGGATTTCTTTAAGTGGAGCATGTCCAACAGCTCTGGGTTTGACATAGTTTTGTATGTTAGGCAGAGATCGCCTCAGAGTAGGCGATATGCGACGGAGTAAAGCTGGAGTTTTTTGAGACGGTCTGTGTAGGGCATCTGTTTGAGGCCGGTAATCCTCTTTGTGAGGTATTTCTGCGGCCTTTCCAGTTGTTGTAGATGTCTTGTGAGGTACATACCAAAAGGGGCGTTGTACTCTATAATGGGTCTAATGAGTGATGAGTAGAGGGGGACAATGACCTCTTTTTTTCTGGATGAGAAACCTTTTGTGATTAGGTGTGCCACATAGAAGGATTTCCTGACTACTGTGGCAATGTGATTATCAAAGGAGAGACTACTGTCCACCTGTGTCCCAAGGTCTCTTATCACACTTTCAGTGTTAAGTATACTACCGCCTATGTTGTAGTTCATGGGTACAGAGTTTTTACCAAAGGGGATGACAATGCACTTTTTGGCATTAAGCTTGAGGCCATGGCTTTGACACCAGGCATCTGTCTCAATGAGGCCCTTTTGTAGGATGTCCACATTGTTAGGAGTTTCGATTATGGTTCCTAGTTTGCAGTCATTTGCGAAATTCATTAGCCAAAGACCTTCTGTGTTAGCCTGTACTTCAGAGAAGTAGATACCCAACAGGAGAGGACCCAGGACTGAACCCTGTGGTACTCCACTTGTCACTGGTCTGAAGTCGGATTTGGAGTCTGCTACTTTCACAGTGTGGGTTCTGTCAGTGAGCCAGTTGGCAACCCATCTTGTGACATACGGATATATACCTAGTTTAGTGAGTTTATCTATAATTCCAGAGTGGGGGATGGTGTCGAAAGCCTTGGCAAGATTTAGATAGGCTGTGTGAACCACCTTACACTTGTCTACGGCTTTGGTGACTGCTTCAAAGAAGTCTATTAGGTTTAGGAGACGTGATCTGCCTTTTACAAACCCGAACTGGGTGGGGTCCAGAGTTTGGAGATTACCAATGTCTTTGTTTATAAGTTCCATAATGATACGTTCCATGGCCTTGCAGACCAGGCTTGTCGGGCTAATGGGCTGGTAGTTTCCGGGGTCCTTGGTGGCTCCCCCCTTATAGAGTGGGATAACAGTTGCTGTGCACCATTCAGCAGGCACAAAGCCTGAGGTGAGGCTATGATTGAACATGGTACTTAGGTGGGGTGCCAGTTCATTCTGTAGTTCATGCAGACCGCAGCCTGGGATGTTGTCTGGTCCCATGGATGCGGTGTCCTTGGCTTTGGAGAGTGTGTTTTTTACCTGTGCAGCCATGATTACAGGAACTTTGCATTCTTCCGGTACAGAGATGGGCTCTTTAGGGGGTGAGAGGGGGGGTAAGGTTAGCACTGAACCTGTCTGCCAGGATGTTGGCAATTTCATTTGAGTCTGTATATTTAGTGCCATTGTGCTGTAACTCAGAGCAGATCTGAGTGTTGCCATTGAGATTCTTGACATAGCTATAGAATGCTTTGTGGTTGTCTTTAGAATCAGTGGTGATTTTGTTTTTGTAACTAGCTTTGGAGGATTTTATCAGGGATCGCAGCTTCTTACTGAGGCTGACCAGGGAGTTCCTCCACTCATGGGATTTTACTCTCTTTTGCAACAGTTTCTTCCTTCTGTTGTACAGTTTGTTTATGGCAGGGGACCACCAGATTGGCTTCCTTTTTTTGGAGGATAGCATTCCGTTTGGGATAGCATGATCCATGCACTCATGTAAGTGCTTATAAAGTGCAGTTGTGTAGGATTCAGTAGTCGTAACTGTATTGTCTATCTGCATGGGTGTCATGAAGTTCACCACTTCTATCTTAAGAAGTGTGAAGTTGGCTATGGAGAAAGTTTTTTACTATGGTTTCCTTAATGGGGAGTGGGGGCAGGATGTGGATATTTAGGGTAATTAGCTTATGGTTGGATCGGACCAATGAGGCATTGACTTCAGGTGTGGAACACTGGTCACTCATGTTGGTAATGACTAGGTCAAGGATATTGTTGCCCCTGGTGGGGGTGTGGATAAGTTGATCCAGGGGACTGAAGTTTATGAATTCCAGAAAGCGTTGAGCTAAGGAGTTGGTACATGAGTAGTTTTCCCAGTTATTGGTGGAGTAGTTGAAATCGCCCATTATTATGGTGTTTGGTTGAACCCTAATATTTTCCAGTACATCAAGAAAAGAGGAGTGGGAATCCTGGGGCATGGTGGGTGATCTGTAACAAGTTGCAATTTGGATTGCAGTTTTGCTCAGAGTTAGTTGCACTTGGATAATCTCGGCTGCATTATGCTGAGCAACTAGCCTGGAGGTGTGGATATCCTTAATGGATATAGACACACCTCCGCCTTTGGTGTTCAGGTCCAGGTTACATGGCCAAAAAGTGTGGTATGAGTTATAGCCTGGTAGTACAGGGGGGCTCTCTGGAGCCTTGAACCAGGTCTCAGTCACTGAACAGATATCGATGTCCTCCATTTTAAGGAGTGCCTCGAGTGAGCACAGTTTGAGATTTAGACTTCTAGCATTGAGTAGCATCACCCTCAGTTTTTGCTTGCCTGTTCCAGTTGCAGTGGTGAATTATTTCATTTGAACCTTTCCTAAAAAAGGCACTATAGGGGCAGCAAAAACCTTAGCTAGTATCCAGAATCCCAAGGGTGACAGGTGCAGGCCATCTCTGGCAAAGCATTGTGGTCTGTCGACCATGTCATCCCAGGCAGACCGATACTGGATCCCTTTAGAATGGCACCAAAAGCTTAGCCAATTGTTGAAGTCAATCATTTTGTCCTTGTACTGTGGCATCATTCTGGGTGATGGCAGAATGCTACTCAGGGCTAGGGTCATACCTGCCTGGGCTACAAGATCGGAGAGGTCCTCCATGTCTATTTTCATGTAGTCCAGGGAGGTACATCTCAGGCCGTTCACACCAACATGGACAATGATAGAGTCATATTTGCACTTGTTGTGGAGTGACCTGAGTGTGTGGGTTATGTGGCGGATCCTGGCACCCGACAGGCAGCTAACAGTAACCTTCTCCTTGCTTAGCCTGGTGAGTGGGACATCAGTGTGCCTGACTATAGAGTCACCTATGACTAGTGTATTGGGTGCATTGTTTTGCTTTATTGGCTGTGGTTGAGTGGCACACTGAGTCTGCGGGCTATGTGTCATTTGGGTTGTGTTGGGGGGTGGAGGTTGCTTGCATTTCTGCTTTGGAAGTCTCTGTTGCAGATTATTATTGAGAGCCTCTGCGAATGTTTTTGGTAGGAGTTATTATCCAAAAAATATATATATCTTCAGCCTTCTGTGAATACTATAATGACTAACTCTCTTAGATAATGTATTTTTATTAGAAGTAACACAATGAATGCAGTTTTTTTATACCATGGCCTTCCACCTACACAAAATAACTAGTGTCTTTAGGACTAATCCAGCAGTTTCTACAGTTCTTGTTGGTGTTTTTTTAGTGGATGTCCTTTATCCCAAAAAAGGTAATAAATACATGTTTTTGCAGTCTCTAACAGGTTGACACACTTCCTAGCAATGCTGACCTACGAAGGCTGATGACACTTCAAAGTCAATTTGAGTGACTAGTTTGGACAGATAAAGTGAAGGAAAGGTGAATGTCGCTCTTTTTTTATATCCCGGCTGCCCTCTAATGGCCATGGTTCAATAGTCAAGAACTAGAGGACATTTGACTTCTGAAAATATCTGGCCAAAGACCAATGTCCACCTCTGGCAGACATTCTACAAATGTATAGGAATACTGCAGCAAAGAGCCTTATGACATACCACGTTTCACCTAGTTGACAGCATATCTCTAGCATCAGGTCCATCTGTACCACCAGCCATCAAAAGATCTTCCAGTAAAGTAAGCAATATACTGCCCTCCTCAGCTTCCATGCTGCTGGAGTGACCATAGTTAATGATTTTGGGTCATGCTCCCCTGGGTATTTTATGACAGCATTGTAGTCTCAAACTATCAGTAATTATACCATGACCCCCCATTAATATTCCAAAACGTGCACGCTGATTGGCCAGCGTGCACATTGTAAATCGAGTTATACTAATGGAAAAAGGTCCGGTCGCCCAGACTTTTTTCCGTTAGCATAACTCTATTTTTAAAACACTGTCTCACTGTGTTAAATGGGTTTAACATAGCGAGACAGCTTTAAAATAAGCAACGTAGATCTCTGTTGCTTATTTTAAAGCTGTCTCGCTATGCTAAACCCATTTAACATAGCGAGACAGGTTTTAAAAAAACAAGCAACGGAGAAAGCAAGATCTCCTTTGCTTTTTTTTTACTGTTTCGCTATGTTAAATGGGTTTAACATAGCGAGACAGTTTTAAAATAAGCAACGGACATCCCCGTAAAAACTGGCTGTGTGGACATTGAGTTCTATACCTGCAGCTAGAAAGTTAGAAGGGGCTTACACCCCCTTAGCACATATTAATGTAAATATACCATTTTGTATTTCCATTAAAACTGGTCTCTGTGAATAAACTGTCCATCTGTTATAAATCACTGTAATTACTATTGTAATGTGCTTCTCTGGTGGGAGACTCAGTTATTTTTCCTTGAAAAGAGAGGGTATTTTTATTATGCTTTATAAAAAAACTATTAATCTAAAAGTAAGACAAAAAAGATGCAATTTTTCTCTGTTAATATGCAACATTAGTGCAAAGTTAAAATATTTCCCATTTTGTTAATACATTAACTAAAGCCTGACTTTTGCTGACAAAAGGAATTACAGCCTTAAATGTTTGTTAAAAAAGTTAAAGACGGTGTGAGTGACCACAATCAACTCTGAAGGCTTTGGAGTACATCCCTGTGGTTGCTGCAGAATGTGTAGGCTTATAAACAAAGGAACACATTCTGCTGAAATAAGGATTACATCTTAAGAACATTGAACTGTACATTTGTTTTATTGCAACATAATATCACGTCAAGCATTTTACGTTGTCAAAACAAACAGAAAGCACATTCCTGAAATGTACAGACAATAAAGGCAACAAAAACACTTATGTTTTCTAGGCAAGCTACTGCCTGTGCTAATTTTAAGAAACTCATTTTCTAAATCCTTGACCTCCAAACTTGTGGGGGTGACATTAATCTGTGGTTGGAATACAAAGAGTTGCAATTACAAATTAGGCTTAATACCCACCAGAAACCTGGAGTAGATGAGACCAGTATCATAAGAAGCATCTTGTTAAAAACCTGGAAACAAGCAAACAAACTGGTACAACAAGAGGTCCTGGTCAAAGCAAAGCCCAAAGCACAGAGTAATATTCCTTAACGCAAATTTATTGTGGAAAGACAACAAGCGTTTTCGCTACTCCAAAAGAGAGAAGCTTCATCAGAGAAGTACAAAAAGGGCGCCAAAACCTTTTTGAACCTAAGTAGCAGTTGGTACATTACATCACTTCCTTTCAATAAAATAAGACAATACACTTAAAAGGGCAATACCAAGTGAAAGAAACAAAAATACATAGTAAAGTAACTCATCAGTTAGCAGTAACACAGTTTATATACATAGAAAATGTTTGAAAGTAAAATTAGATAAAGAGGTTTTTAGTAGATGTAAAAACAATATTAATGAAAGTTGCCTAAGCAACTCAAATCCAGTGGATAATTAGATCAAAAGAATAAATAGTAAAATCATAATTTTTTTTTAAAATATAAAAGTAACTATTTGTTGTTTTGTAATAAGGTTAAGATAAGTCAGCCCAACTAGTAAATAAGGGCAAACAAGAGCTGAAAAAGTGTTCTCAATATAAGCATCATCTCAGAAATGCCTTGAGTTTAAGAACAGGTGCAATATTGCAATTCTCATTTAAACCCGGGTTATTAAAGGCATCAAGTTTCAACTGCCATTCCAATTCACGGTTTTCAAGAACCAGTGAAGAAGGGCCACCTCTAATGGATACTGGTACATGATCAATGCCCATAAATGTGAAACTGTGCCCTGGGTTACATGTAACGTGCTTAGCTAGTGCGTTTTCAGTTTTACCTTTTTTAATGGCGTAGCAATGTTGGTAAACACGCTCCTTAAATTTTCTGTCTGTTTTTCCGACATAGAATGCAGGGCAACACACACAGAAAGCAATGTACACTACAGACTTTGTTTCACAGTTAATTTTAAATTTGATATCAAATTTTCTATCCCTAATAGAAAAGGTGGAACCAACATGAATTACATTACACCAGTTGCACATTCCACAAGAAAAAGTCCCTTTAATTCTATTATAGGGATAAGGATGTGAATAAGTATTCCTCTGTAACAGTTCCTTTATGTTCTTTCCCCTTTTATAAACAACATAAGGTCTAGTACCTAATTTCTCTAATAAGAGTGGATTACTTTCAATGAAAAACCAATTTTTCTGTATAATCCTCAAAATCTGGTTAGAATTACTGTTGAAAGTGGTGATAAAACTCAAAGGGGGGATGGTCAAGCCTTGTACAGTAGTTAACTCAACTGTTGTACCTGGATTACTCATCTCTTCTTCATTAACGACAAGGGCCTGTACAGTTGTTCCTACTCTCTTCTCACAGTTGAGGAGAGGCTTAAAATAGCCATTAGATCTCTTAAGCTCAACCTCACTGAATAGAGTCTCAAACATAACCTGAGGGTAACCTCTATTAATAAACAGTTGTTTCAAGAAGTTACACTCACAAATGAAATCGGAAAGCTTACTGCACATCCTTACTGCCCTCACCAGTTGACCTTTAACAATAGCTCTTTTTTGTTTGTAAGGGTGAGAGCTAGAATTTTCTATGTATATAAACTGTGTTACTGCTAACTGATGAGTTACTTTACTATGTATTTTTGTTTCTTTCACTTGGTATTGCCCTTTTAAGTGTATTGTCTTATTTTATTGAAAGGAAGTGATGTAATGTACCAACTGCTACTTAGGTTCAAAAAGGTTTTGGCGCCCTTTTTGTACTTCTCTGATGAAGCTTCTCTTTTTTGGAGTAGCGAAAACGCTTGTTGTCTTTCCACAATAAATTTGCGTTAAGGAATATTACTCTGTGCTTTGGGCTTTGCTTTGATAAGAAGCATCTTGAAACTAAAACACTATAAAAGTTGAAAAGAAATGTTTTATCATTTTTGTATACAACTGGTTTTACTAAACTTTGGTTAAAAGATAGCATGTTTTACCGTCATTATTTCCTTAACTTTTAAGTTGCTGTTGTTTGTCTTTCGGATTTTCTCGGTAAGGGGTCGACACAGCGGAACTCCGGTCTGCTAATGATCGGCAGTAGATTTTTTACAAAGCGCCGAGATGCCAGCTCGATGCTCAACCTTCAATGAAGGCACGCCCATTTACGCACGCATGTCTTTCGAATGCTACCCAACTGGGGGGGAGGACATGCAGACTCCACATAGAAGGCACTCCCAAACCCAGCCGAGAATCAAACGGGAGAACCTCTTGCTGTGAGGTAACAACGCTACCGCCGTACCACCGCGGCATGTGGCTTTGGGAAAAATTCACATGATTTATGAAACATATTTAAGCGTGAGCTACAATATATGCAGGGGAATTCATTAAAGGACCTAACCCAAATCGTAGGGCCCTGCTCTCACAATGAGCTAATTTGTGATTCAGAGACATGTTAGCCATGAGGAGGTAAGGCCTCATTATCAACTAATTTGTACATCTTATTTGTATGTCTCTGAATCGATGGCACTGCTGTGACATTCAGATCACTGCTGATCTGTATGTCATGGTAGGAAACTGCTGTTCATGTAGGCTTTGGCATTCCCCACCACAGTCACTCTGCCGCACACTCAGGTACACACACATGCACCACAGCCATGCTACCTGTCCCCTTGACTTATCTTTCCTGCAATGGTTCCTTCCCACTTCCAATCACCATTATAGTTTATGGTGCCTTTATGGCACATTTTTAGAATCCCTGGTATCTAGTGTTTCCTCCCCATCTCAGATCCCCATAATGGTCAAAATGCCATTACAGCATGCATCTGGTATGCCCTGGTGGCTAGCGTGTCCCCTCCAACCCCCATTCCCTGCAGTGATGTCAGAGCCATTACAGCACTTGGCAATACTGTTTCCCTATGGTCTAGTGGCTCCCCCACCTCCCTGATCCCCATATTGCTGTCAGCCATTAGAACGCTTATGGTAGGCAGAGCAGTGGTGCAGAGGTTAGCGTCTCCTTACAGCAAGAGGTTCTTCAGTTCAATTCTTGGCTGGGGTGCATTCTGTGTGGAGTCTGCATGTTCTTCCTGTGTTCGCTTGGTTTTCCTCTGGGTACTGTGGTTTCCTCCCACATTCCAGAGACATGCGTCTGCAGCATTTCTCCCCAGGCCTCCACTGAAAATAGGCTCTGTACTAGTCGGACTTTCCCAATCAACGAATGTTAAATAAATAAATAAATAAATAAATAAATTTAAGTAATCCCTAGTGTCAAGTGAGCTCCCCTCCCCCATCCCATTAATGATGCTGGTGCCATTAAGGCATTTACATTTACAGTAATCCCTAGTGTCCACTGTTCTCCCCCATCCCTAATCCCTGTACTGATGCTGGTGCCATTAATGCATTTACATTTAGAGCAATCCCTGATGTCTAGTGTTCCCTCCCCAGTCCCTGTACCAATGAATCAGAGAAGAATGAAAAGAAGTTAGTAGCTTGGGGGTATCCATTACATTTTGTTAGGAAAGTAGCAGATGAAGTTATACATAAACGAGAAATAGCATTTTATGAGCCCTTGTTAGGTGTTAAAATTAGTGGAGTGACATCTGGGAGCCAGTTTAATAAGGCCATAGTACTTACAGTTAATGTTTTTGATGTCATAAAGATCTAATCATTAACAATTGGAAATTATTTGTAATGGCTGGCGAACAGTGTAATACTTTGGGGGCATATCCATTATTTGTTCACAGGAAGGACTTTTCCTTCAAATCATTGTTACAGAAGGTACCAGTAGTGATGATGGTAGAATGGTAAAGCGTGGACATGTAACCAAAGTAAGTATATTTTAGAAGGATGTTTCTTTGCTGTTGCAGGTTATGGGGACATTAGACATCACAGATTTACTTGCTTTAGTTCAAGAGTGGTTTATGTAGCTCAATGTCAGTCATGCCTTGCCTTTTACACAGGAAATACTGAGAAACATTTAAGGAAGGAATTTACCAGCATGTACATGATTTCAGTAAAAAAAAAAAAAGGAGACTAACACATTGTTTAAGCACATTAAGTAAACAGTACTCATAACTTTAAAATTTACGTTATAGACAACATCAAAAATGCTTGTAGAGGAGGGTCATGGAAAGACATTCTTGAGTGGAAAGAGTTAAGACGGCAACTGAAATGCAATTCCAATAATGGCATAGGGTTAAATGAGACTGTGTCTATATCTAGTGTGCTCTCTGTATATGTAGAATAGCTAAATGAATTTAGGCCTATTTTATTTTCAGTGAAGCAGCTTTGAAGTGCGTATGATCTTTTCTATGGCTAGAACAGTGAATAACATACATTACCTAGTGTATTTTTAAGTTATAAAAAGGTGCGTAGGATATTGTTTTGAAGGTATTTTTGTATTTATTAATATTTATTCTATTTATGAGTATGTTTTTATATGTATTGTTTGCATATATGCATATATATACATATGTGTATATATATTTCATAAAAAGTGTTTTATGAAAGGGTTTGTGCTTTAATGGAATTTTTCTGAATGCATTTAGTTTGTTAACCCTTTTATTTGTCACAATTTATGGGCATTTCATTATATATTCATCAAGGGGTTCTTTTTCCCTGCCCTGTTTTTTCTCCTGACTGTTTAAGTTACTTGGGAGAACATATGTTTAAATATAGTCAGTTGTGCATGTTGAAATTTTTGGTCTTGAATGTTTCAAGTTTCAATTTTTAATTATTCAATTATCAAGTATTTTTTTCCTCTGGAGGAGTGTGTATCAATGTTTTAAACAGTCTGGGGTTTATGTTGGTTTTATTATAAATAAGTCCACAGTGGTGGACAAAACAGCTTAATATTTTGTAGTAAAGACACGCTAGTGACTTTCTGGTACAGACCGTCTTTTGTTTTACTGTTTTTACTGGTTCTAAGTGGTGTTCTCAGTAAGAGGTAGCAAGAAGCAGTAAGTTGTACATCATTCAAATACCATATTAACGGAGGTAGCGGGAAGCAGTAAGTCATACATCATTCAAATACCATATTAATGGAGGTAGCGGGAAGCAGTAAGTCGTACATCATTCAAATACCATATTAACGGAGGTAGCAGGAAGCAGTAAGTTGTACATCATTCAAATACCATATTAACAGAAGTATCGGGAAGCAGTAAGTCGTACATCATTCAAATACCATATTAACGGAGGTAGCGGGAAGCAGCATAGCATCTACCATAATGGAGGCACTGAGAATCAGTTCTGCACCTAGTGCATTAATGGAGGTAGCACATCGTAGTACGCCCCCTACCACACTAACAGGATCATAGGACATACATACTTTAAGAATGTGTTCCTCAGTGATAATGGGGGTGACTTTGGGATACTAGTTTCAGGGGAGAAAGTTGCTGCAAACTTCTTGAGTTTGAGCGGGAGGCTTCATTATGGAAAAATTTGGAGCAGTATTAAGAGTTAATTCTTAGTTTTCTGACAATGGAATTTGTAACAATTCTTTGCTTGAGTTGATAGTCTTGTGTGTGATGTTTTGTTGGTGTTACAACTGCCTTTAGTTTCTTAGTGAGGCTTTGACTACAGTTCTGCTGATGTAAGGATTCGGCCCTATAAGACGATTTAAGGAGCTTCTTCCTTCTTTTATACAGTTATATTACACTGGCAGACTGCCAGAATGGTTTAGTATCATACATAGTACATAATTTATCACCATATTTGGTTTTGGAAGGGGATGCCAGGCCAAATACATTTACCTAAATAGGATTAAAAGTCATTATAGTAGCAGGCTACATAACTGGGGTCAATCATGGAGCTGACATGGATCAATTTACATATTTCTTCATACAGTTGTATAAGATGTACTTTTTTAATTCTCTAACAAGAGTGGTTTGTTTACCAAGAGATCGGAAGCGTTGAGGGTAAAGATTACTAGATTATGGTCATGGCAATGAAGAATCGACCATGAGAAGTGCACAGATAATGGCCAAGTTTGCAAGTAAAAAGTCAAGAATGTTTACACCCCTGGTGGGTCTGACAATCTGATCTAGGGTATTTCTGTTTACCCAGTTCAAGAAATGTTGACCACAGGTACTCCAATCAATGGAAGGATAGCTGAAATCACCAGAGATTAAAGTGCCCTTGCTTATAGGCATATTCGCCAAGAATGGAAGGAATTTATTATGATCATCTGGAACCACGGTGGGTGATCAATAGCAGGGTACGAGTTGAACATGATTTCCCTAAGGTGAGCTGAAGTTTAGTAAGCTTACTGGAAAGTCTCTCCGCATACCGTTTTGAAGGGATATTATCTCAGGTAAAAGCAGAAATTCTGTCACAGTTACTAGTAGGTCTGAAGGAGTGGTAGGCACAAAAGGCAGGAACACAAAGGGACTTAAACCATGTAGGCAGGAACACAAGGGGACTTGAATCATGTGGGCAGGAACACAAGGTTACTTGAACCATGTAGGCAGGAGCACAAGGGGACTTGAACCATGTATATTTAACACCACCTATATGATGAATTCCAGATGATGAAATGCCTTGAGATTAGACAGTTAATTGTTAAGACTTCTGATGTTGACTAGACCCACATGGATACGGTCTAGTAATGGGAGTAGCGAGAAGCCAATGTCACCTACCACAGCAAAGGGGAGTAAGCAAGAAGCAGTATGCCATCTACCACAATAACGGGGGGTATCAGGAAGCAATATGTCATCTACTACAGTAAAGGGGGTAGCAGGAAGCAGTACATCACCTACCACAGTAAATGGGGTAGCAGGAAGGAGTACATCACCTACCACAGTAAAGGGGGTAGCAGGAAACAGTACATCTGTATGTCACCTACCACAGTAATGGAGGTAGTAGGAAGCAGTACGTCACCTACCACAGGAATGGGGGCATCAGGAAGCAGTACATCACCAACCACAGTAAAGGGGGTAGCGGGAAGCAGTATGTCACCTACCACAGTGAAGGGGTAGCAGGAAGCAGTATGTCACCTACCACAGTAATGGAGGTAGTAGGAAGCAGTATGTCACCTACTACAGTAATGGAGGTAGCAGGAAGCAGTACATCACCTACCACAGTAATGGAGGTAGCAGGAAGCAGTACGTCACCTACCACAGTAATGGAGGTAGCAGGAAGCAATCCATCACCTACCACAGTAAAGGAGGTAGCAGGAAGCAGTACATCAACTACCACAGTAAAGGGGGTAGCAGGAAGCAGTACATCACCTACCACAGTGAAGGGAATATTAGGAAATGGCATGTCACCAGCCACAGCAATGGAGGTAGTAGGAAGCACTACGTCACCTACCACAG
This sequence comes from Protopterus annectens, assembly GCF_019279795.1. Classification (NCBI taxonomy): domain Eukaryota; kingdom Metazoa; phylum Chordata; order Ceratodontiformes; family Protopteridae; genus Protopterus; species Protopterus annectens. The sequence continues at coordinate 876,813,939 of NC_056733.1, forward strand.
TAATGGACGCAGCAGGAAGCAATCCATCACCTACCACAGTAAAGGGGGTAGCAGGAAGCAGTACATCACCTACCACAGTAAAGGGGGTAGCAGGGAGCAGTACGTCACCTACCACAGTGAAGGGGGTATTAGGAAACGGTATGTCACCTACCATAGTAATGGAGGTAGTAGGAAGCACTACGTCACCTACCACAGGAATCGGGGGGGGGGGGCATCAGGAAGCAGTACATCACCAACCACAGTAAAGGGGGTAGCAGGAAGCAGTACGTCACCTACCACAGTGAAGGGGTAGCAGGAAGCAGTATGTCACCTACCATAGGAATGGTGGTAGCAGGAAGCAGTACATCACCAACCACAGTAGTGGAGGTAGCAGGAAGCAGTACATCACCTACCACAGGAATGGGGGGTATCAGGAAGCAGTACGTCACCTACCACAGGAATGGGGGGTATCAGGAAGTAGTACGTCACCTACCACAGTAATGGTGGCAGCAAGAAGCGGTCTGTCACTTACTGTAAGTGAGGTGGCGGGAAGCAGTACATCACATGACAAATGATATAGGCAGCGGGAGTAACTAAAACATCCATGACCTTGAGGCACTGGGAAGCAGTACAACAAAGGAGTCGTCAAGGAAAGTTAATTTAAGCATGGAAAGAGTAAAGCAAGATGAACATAGTATGATTGTATTTTGTGTCCCTTTAAAGAAAATGCAAGTTTGAAGTAAGCAAAATAATCTAAGCAGGATGTAGAAACTGTAAACCTCCTGGAACTAAACCTTTACTACAGAATGCCATATGGGCACAAGCCAGATGAACAAAGGAACCATGAAAAGAAAAACATTCATCAAAAACAATACATACAAAAGGCATGGAAAATGCAACTCAAAGTAAAAGGGAATGTTCCTGGTCAAACAAGAGAAAAAGACATTCACATATCTATGACCACAAAAAAAGTCCACAAAAAGCTAGGAGCGTTATACAGAAATAAGCGACTTCTCACCAAAGCAGCAAAGATTTCAATAGCAAATTCCCACCTTATCTCCACCCTACTTTATGCCTCTCCAATATATACCAACCTAAAGCAATGCGATCTAAACAAGCTAGAGACCTGCTACAACAAAATGCTGAACTGGGCTGGCTTGAACTCCCTCACCTCCTTCAATGGTATCAACTCTCACTCGCCCACAAACTAGTAAACCATCCACTAAATGTCCCATCCCTCCAGAATCTACTCCAACCCTATCGCACCACCAGACCACTAAGATCCAGCAACAAAAATCACTTGTAGATCACTAAAGCCAATAACTCTGCTGGTGAAGCACTATTCTCTTGCGCCATAGCCAAATTATGGAACTCCCTCCCACCCACAATTACCTCCGTACCATCATGCACCCACTTCAAAACTTTACTAAAAGCACACCTAAAAACATGCTGGCTATGCCCTTGCAACTCCCACTCTAATATCACCCATCCCATTCAACCACTACCTTTCTTTCCACCCCACTAACTACCTTGATTATAGCAAGCTCAGATGCTCATAAGCCTAGTACTTATTATACAGCAGGAACTTCTTATTGTAACATTTGTTAATGTCTGTTATGTGCTTCGCAGATAAAGATTCTAGTTGTCTACTGATGTACTATGTTCTTCATCTGTAAATATGTTTGTAATTAATTGCTATGTTAATCAAATGGTTAATCGCTATGTAATCCAATGTAACTACTGTCTGTTTATTTTAACTGTGGAGCTTTTCTCCCCGGGCCTCAGCTGAAAATGGACCTACGTCCAGTCGGGCACTCCCAGTCAACAAATGTAAATAAATAAATAAATAAATAAGATATCAGAATACAAAGAAATTTCAGTTGTTATTTTCTTTTTTAAATAGAAACACATTAAACATATTAGTGACTGAGAAATACCAGCTTATCTTCACATCAGTTAAGAATATTGTCGTGATATCTGTGGATAAAGGGTTGCAGGCAGGCATGGTACACCTTGACTTCAGTGGGTCTTTGTATTGGGTCAGCTACGCTGCTTCCTTATTTCTAAATAAAATGGAAAAGCTTGGCTTTCTCTGATTCCATCATCTTATGGATTTCTGTCTCGGTAAGTGACAGACGTTTGGATGTTAAAGACACACTTTGTTCATATCTCTCAACTGGCAAGATGTTTGCAGAATGTCCAGATTTTTACCTCATATTGTTTTACTCATAAAATCTGTATGTTTTTTTCTGGAAAACAACTAAGGACTGAAGTCACTAAATAATGATATGCATTTCAGTTTTTGACTTTAAACTTTTCAGAAAAACGAACAGCAACACAAACTGTGTTATTCTTGCCACTTTCTAAGTTTTATAAGATCAACATTTACAGCCTGTCCCTATTTTGGGTCTTTGCCCCCCCCCCCATTATTTTAGGCTTAGTCAAATTTCTTATGCTAAGAAATTGAGAGGCATGATTCTGTTCAGTGAGGAACTTTACATCTGAGGTTCCTTAATGACCTGTACCACTGTCCACATCTGCACTTGTTTAATTTATGTACAGCTGACCTATATCAACTTGAAGAGATTTATTAGCAGTATGCAGACAACAAAAAGCTATGCAGCGTTAGTTTGCAAAGCATTTTTATTTTGCAAGACTTGAGTGATATGGCTAAAATGGTAAATGGCAAATCTGAGTGACTTAACATTATATTTTAACTAGGCCATGCTTTTAAATCTTACACTAAGCATCATTCCTCCCTCCCATACTGTTCTGCAATACATCCATTCCTAATCTGACGTCACCCCTGCAGCATCTGTTATTCTACATTTCAGCTTCTACTTTCACCAAAAAAATCCTCACTACTTCCTGCCTTACCTACATCATCGTGCTCCCTCACCTACATCATCGTGCTCCATCCTTTCAAACCCCTCTATTTCTCACACTTCTGAAACACAAAAGATACCAGGATGACCTAGCTCTCTTCCTTCATAGGAGATACTTCCTTCCTACCTTCTACCAGCTTTCGGACTCTACCACCACTAAATATCCTACTGCCTTGCAATTTATTGCTTCCCTCTTGATTACAATTTCCGCAACACCTGCCACCAATACAATACAGATTCCTTTACTTAAATCATGCTACTCCTCAGCTAATCCTCTATTCTTCTCCACCTCCTGAGCCATCTGTCATCCTACTATGACTCAACAATAGCTCAATATCTCTCCAACTCTGTCTCAGCCATCAAGCCATACATCCTCCCTAAATTCTCCACACGTTGCTCCAAACCTATTTAATGACACCCCTCACCTTTTCCCCATTATAGAAGTCCACTTCATCTCAAATGAGAATAAAATTAAGTAGAAAACACACTCTTTAAAAAAATCAATAATACCCCAATATTCTAAAATCCTCCTAAGATGAGACCTTCACCGTAATCCTGGCTCCACCTATCACAACTAACATCCAGACGATTCTCCTCCACACACTATCACAACTAACATCCAGACGATTCTCCTCCACATACTATCACAACTAACATCCAGACGATTCTCCTCCACACACTATAACAACTAACATCCAGACGATTCTCCTCCACACACTATCACAATTAACATCCAGATGATTCTCCTCCACACACTATCACAACTAACATCCAGATGATTCTCCTCCACACACTATAACAACTAACATCCAGATGATTCTCCTCCACACACTATCAGAACTAACATCCAGACGATTCTCCACCACACGCTATCACAACTAACATCCAGACGATTTTCCTCCACATTCTAACTCCACAATGATCAACCCCCACACTAGTAATCTACGTTTTGCTGTCATAAATACTAGAAGCATAAGAACTACAACGACTGAACTGCATGCCTGGATTACGCAAAACAAGGCTGGTATTCTTACTACAGCTGAAACTTGGCTTAAACCCAGCATTAGCAACTCTGAAATTGCATCCCTCAGCTATAATTTCATCCATATTGACCATGTAAAGAGAAAGATGGTGACATTGCTTTAATATTGCCCAAACACTATATTTCCCCTTACCACAAACCACTACCAAAATTCAATTCGGCACAGCTTCTTATTCCTTTCCTAAAAGTAAACAAACATATTCCTGTCCTTTATATCCCTCCTGGCAGCAATGCACCTATACTGGACGATATCCCACATTCGATATCCATAACAACTCCACGTGAAAAAATACTACTAGGTGATGTCAATATCAGATGGTTATACAGACCCTCCAATTCCCCCTGTATCTAATGAACTTATATGGTTTCACACATCTAATTAACAGCCTAACACATTATAGCAAGACATCAAATTCCTTATTAGACTGGATCCTAGTATATTAACTGGAACAACCTAAAATTCCTCCCTTTAGATGATGCTGTAAGTGAATTCAATACAACTTTCCTGAATATCTTAAACAGACTTGCATCTCCTAGGAGGAAGAGACTGAAAACAAATAATGCAATTCTGGCTATCTAAAAATAGGAAAATGCTAATGCTGGACGGAGAAAAACAGTGGAAAGAATGGAAAAATGTAACACACCACAATATCTTGAAAATGTCAGAATCCTCCACAACCATACTAGAAAGAAAATAAAGACAAAAAATGTAGTATCTTTCAGAACAATAGTAAGCACAATCCTAAAAAAATTTGGTCGGCCATGAAAGAAATCATACATCACGGGCCAAAAGTTTATCATCACTTGAAACTGCAACAGACTCCAACTGTTATTTCATAGATAATACAGCATCCTTAACCAAGGATTCCTCAACATTTATTCCCAGCCCTGCTCAACAGCCATGTATCACCACATTCACTTTTACCTTCAAAAAATGGGCCGTCATCCTACATAAAACGACTCAAACTCAAAACATGCTCTGCTTCAACTGATGTCCTTCCAAGACAGTACCTTAAAATAGCAGCCAATAGCACTGCCTATCCTGACTCAATCCTTATAAACAAGTCAGTCCAAGAATCCCACGTTCTTTCCCTCTCTGGAAAATAATCGGACATTATCCCTCTGCACAAAGGAAAAAATTCAACAGACATCACTAACTTTAGACCTATAGCAATCTTACTGCACCTTTCCAAGATACTTGAAAAATGCATTCAAAAACAATTGCTAAACAATCTCCTGCAGGAAGAACTATCCCCACACAACATGGCTTCTGTCCTTCCCATAGTACTAACACTGCACTTCTAACCTTCACAGTTACTGTCAATAAAGCTACAGATAACGGTAAACTAGTCTCCTCCATATTTCTACACTTGTCTAAAGTCTTAGACACAGTTTGTCACAGCAAACGTCTACTCCAAATGTCCTCACCTCACTAGGTCTATCTCAGCCCACCCTTCTGTGGTTCAGAAGCTACCTGTCCAATAGCCAGTAGTCAGTAAAATGGCACCACACCCTCTCTCCATAGCTCCCAGTCACCACTGGGGTACCACAATGCTCTATCCTTGGTCCGCTCCTCAATAACATTCTCACTAACACCCTCTGCACATCCACGCATTCACACAGTAGGCCTCTCTAATACAATATGCAAATGACTCACACTCATATCTTACTCTGGAAACTTTAATAGTCACTGACGCATGGCTTTGTAATTCACAACTCCTGCTCGACCCCCCCCCCCCCAAAAAGCAAACTGTTTTTCTCCCTTAAATCCCTCTGTCATGACAGAACAAAATTTAAAATTCTCTCTCTTAACAAAAACAAACACAAAAGTCACTTCTCATGGGAAATTACTAGGGATGACAGTGAATGATAATCTTAAATTTGACCTGCATATACTACATTGCATTAAAAAAGTCACCAAAAAGTAGGGATGCATTACAGCGCCAAAAGCTTTATCACAAATGCAACTAAGTCAACACTTGCAACTACTTACCTCCTCCCCTCACGACTTCATGGAGCTTTCATCCTTACTAACCTCAAACCATTACAGAAATTAAATTTTGAACAATGCTATAATAAAGTGGCTAAATTTGCAAGAAATACCTCTTCCAGACTCCACCAGTGTATAGTACTAAAAAGCCTTAATTGGTTAGAACCACCCCATCAACTAAAATATACTCAGCTTCTTAACCACCTATAAAATTATCCAGCATCCATCTGCCTGTCCACCACTAAAAAGACATTTTACACAACTATGTTACCAACCGGTAATTACCATCCAATGACCAGAAACTCATCTCTGTCCACAAACCTATCAAATCTGTTCGGCATTGTCTATACTCTTACCATAATGCTAAGGTCTGCAACCCCTTACCTGTATCCCTCAGTTCAATACCCTCCCTCCGGTCCTTTAAAACTATTCTGAAAGACTTGCTAGCCAAAACCCGGATCTGTTCTTTTTCAACTCAGTGATGAACTTTATTCCCTAAATATGAAAAAGTACCTATGCATACCCACACCTCCTTACACTCCCATCTTTACTCACTATCCATCTTCAATCTATTTCTCTCCCCTGACTCTGTACCTAAATATGCCTTAATCCTGTTTTTTTCTCATACTTAATAGTGTGATTCTGTTTGTATTATACTAACTTACCTTTAATTTTTGTATAAATTCACTAAAATCTCTCTACATATTAAATTTCTGTAACAAGTGATATCTTTTTTTAACCAACATTTTCACATTATGTAAAATTTGGTATAATTACTGAAAACTGTAGCGTTTTTTGTATTATTTTTGAAGATTGTAAAGTTAGTCTACTTAAAATGTTTTTATAATACTTTTGGAGCTTTTATCCCCAGGCCGCCTCTAAAAAATGGGCACATATCTAGTCAGACTTTCCCTGTAATCAAATTTCAATAAATAAATAATCTTGTAATAAAAAAAAATTGAATTAGTTATTATTTACATGATATTTTCCTTGAAAATGTTTCGGTAAATGTGTCTTAGCATACTCATCAAGAGGAAACTGTTCTACGATATGCAAGTTTATGAAGGACAAAACCTTTAATAACATTAGTAAGACAAAGAAATCCATCTTTAGGTACACTGCTTTGAGGGATAAATTTAGGCGTTGCTGCCTCTGTATGGCTCTTTGACCAGAAGCCTATAAAATTTGGGATCCCAAAGAAAAGAAATGCATTGTGAGAAGTTTCGGGGATGTTTTATCAAAATCTGAGGGCCTGTCCTAGACTCTTCTGCAGTTATTGAACTTATGTTTTACATCTCTGTAGTCTTTGTATAAGGCATTTAGAGGACCTAATGTATGTGGTTAAAGCAAGTAGGGCTGCCTCGCTTTTCAATAACGTTTTGATTTTTTTGTCTGTTTATTAGCTGGATACAGTTTACACCCACTAGAGAAGCTAACCCATTTTCATGGGTGACCCAGGAGCACCACCTGCTTAAGTGACTTGCTTACAAATCACACACGAGGCAAATTAAGATGCAGGGAATCAAACCTGGTACTCTGCATGCATGAATCATTTCATTAACAGCTCAGAGCTTTACTCCTCTATACTACCTCCCAGGCTTAAAAAATATTTTGCTAAGGTTATCGTCTTGAAGAATGCAAGAGGTGGTTCTGTCCAGCTTCAAAGAAATCGACAACTGGGCAGTCCACAAAATAGTTTATACAAATTGAGGTAGGACTCAAACTCGTCACAGTGAAATTAAATATATCACCATGAGTGCAATGTTCAAGAACGCCTTTTAAGTAAAAAAATGGGGAATCTAATTCAAATTAATCTAAATTTTGACTGACGTTAATCTGGCTAGTACATCCAACTATGGATGCATTAGGTTGTGTAAAAGAAAACTGCTCCCACCTTGGTAATTTATCGTACGAAAGATTACAAGGAATGCTACCTACATATGGATCTATCTCAGAAAATCAAGTCTTTAAAAAAAATTCCATATGGTCAAGACCATACGATCGACTTTCTGAAAAGCTGAATGATACAAAACAGCAAAAATCTATGTTTTTGCAGGGGGAAGGCCCCCCCCTGCACTCCACTTACCGCATATTATATATACTAACTCTGAGATAGCACTATAGTGGGAAAAAGGGTAAATTCCCTGATCCCCACTGTACTGTGATCTCCATACAAAAGCTTCAACATTTCGGAAAGTCAGTCATATGGTTTTGACCATATGAAGTTTGACTTTCTGAAGACTCAATCTTCTGAAGGGGACACACACACACACGCACACACAAATATATATATATATATATATGTGTGTGTATATATACCATATGTGCGTGTGTGTATACATACATTACATAGGTACATACATAAATGGGCATGTGCATGCATTTTACATGTGAGCACAGATGCAGCTCTAAGTTCCACACTCTTATGTGCTGTTATTAAAATATGAACTTCTGTTAAGACTTAAAAAGATTTTTTTTTTCATTTACATACTGCAATGACTCCTTTCTTTCCTTGTCTGTGTTTAAAAGCACAAGATTTCTAAGCTTCTCAAAACTTTTATTTATGTGGTTGTAATAAGGAATAAAAGTGCAGCCAGAGTTGCACATCTCCACGATATCAGATCATTTATGCTCAATTCCTTCCCTCCCTAATAGGTTGAAACTGAAAATTTAAGTGACAACTGCTTTAACAGCGCAGAAGATTTATGAGTCTTTTAATAACTCCCATGAGTAAAGAAAGATCTCCCACTTTGGAAAGTTCACAGCATTACTGCCAACACATTTAATGAAACTGTTCCTGGAATTTCTATGAAATCATATCTACATTTACATGCTCAACAAGTACGTGTGAAACTGACTAACACTAAAACAGCCAGAATGATAAACTTTTGGTGAAGTTATGGAACGCCTGTTACGCAAAAACATTTCAGAGTACCATCCAAAAATCATATAAAAGTTAAAAGAACATTACAAATGTTGGAAGTTTTGGAGATTAAAGTAAACAATATGTACAGCATCTAATATGAATGAATGCTGAGCCTTTAACCCACATTACTAAATATACTATTTCTGTTTGCCACATTAAAATATCTTCCGACAAGGCAGAAAATCTTAAATTGTACCTTATTACATTCTCTTCACTTCCTCAAATAAACCACATTCCATGTTTAGGTGTGTCGAGCTCCTGCTAAACTTGTTAGTTATCAATTTGAAGTTAACGGAAATTAAAGAAAAAGGCTTTACACCTGAAAAAAAGTCTCAAGAATACATGGATAAATTATGTAGAATATTACAGATAAGCAATATCATAAAGGAATACAGCTGTTTGCTGGTAACCATTTGAAATGCCAGAACCAGCTACAGAGAGTCCCAAAACACAAAGACTGAATGCCTGAAAGAATGGACTTGCATATGTTAAGATGCTGTTTTTCAGAATATTCCATTTCCTCTGGGGTATGGCAATTTCAAAGTTGGTATATACAAGTTCGGGATGTGGGGGTTTGCCCCTCATCCAAAAAGAAGTTAAGAAGTTTTAAGAAAAAGAGCAGTTTTCGAGATTCCTTCTCTGGGTTTTTTTTTTTTTTTAAACTTTTCATCACTCATCATTTCAAGTACAGACATTTTAGTAGGGAGCCTGTCTGCTACAATTCTGAAATGCCTTTGATATTTTTGCTAACGTTTTCCCCAGAATCATTTAAGAAACACACAGTTATAGGTTTATGATATTTAACACTGCTATAGTTGATGGGAAAGATAAATATGGCAAAGGAATAGCCTTCTAATTCTGGGTAAATTCATTGCAGCATGGCACCTCAATGATCAAGGTCTGTGCTTTCGTATTCTCTGGTCTGGGGTTCAGTCCCGACTTAAGGTTACTCTGTCAGGTGTTTACATGGGCCTTCTCCGGGTATCATGTTTTCATCCCAACTTTCTAAAATGTGCTGCATTATTGGCTATTATACAGTAACAGACATTAACATTCAAAACCATACAGATTGACTAGACAGCCTAATCAGCATGCTTATGGTAAACCCACTCACAGAAGAGAGTTTGGCATAAACTGTGCTGCATGGATACTTACTTTTTTGGCACAACTACCAAACCCGCACATCAAAGAATGTTCTTTTTCACTGCATAAAGCAGTTTAAGAAGAAAAAAAGGCATGCAGTTAACTAAGGTATGCTACTATGAGTGCTAACTGCCCAACATAGGTCCGAGCAGTACAGCACTCTGCAAGCATAGACATCTATTAATTAAAAAGGAAAAAAAGATGGGCTGTGATGCAAGGAGCAGAAACAGCTCCAATAATATGGCACCCTGACATCCGTTTAAAAAAAACAACAAAACTAAGGTAAACATGTACTGTGCAAGCACTTGGGCTTCACCCACATGATCAAACCACACCAATCTTGGGTAAAGCCTGCAGTACCCACACCCACTCATGGATTATTGCTAAATTCTATATTGATATGTTTTGCCATCTCTCTATAGTGAGAGTCACAGCTGAAAAGTGTCAACAATGATCTGTTCACTTACTAGGTTTAACAAATGAAGTTGAAATAAATGCGTACAGACTGGAGTACTAGCTGTAGTGCTACAAAGTTCCAGACAGTACCGTTTTTTAAATACATTTTCAGTCTGTTTAGTATGTTGTCCCAGCAGAAGGCCTGCAACACTTAGAACTCAATTACTTAACACTGTGTGTGATTCAATTTATCAGCAGTTGTTAGATTAGATTTTTTACTTGAATCGTGAGAAAGACGTTAGTTCCTGATCTCAACGATATTGAGCACACTAGTACGCATAACTTTATGTACGACTAAACTGAGGTGTACTGCTTGAAAGGCTTTAAAACAGCTGAGGGTACCAGGCTGTAAAACCACTGCACCAGACGTACATTTTGTTTGCTGCTTGGTTCTTGGCCCTGTTCATGTTATGCTTCCTTTTACTGCACACTGGTGTCTAGTACTTTTGCTTGCAGCTAGCACTTAATCATTATAAATCAGTTTGGCATCTGTTGCTATGCTACAGTGCTGTTATAAATTAAATCTGAGTCAGGTTAAATACTTTGAAATGCCTTTCATTATGCACTGAAAATGATGCTCAGCAGGGGTTAGTGGCATTACCTCTTTCCCAAGAAAAACTGAAACATTTGGAATGTAGGGCAGAAGAAATAGTCTGGAAAGATGTAATGTGAAAGAATGCAACTACACGAAGGAGGAATAGCAGACATGACTTTCAGACTGAAGACAGGCTGTAGTCAGTGTAGTGATCTAGTGGGACAGGGTCCCACAGGGAATTGTGGACTAGAAGACCACAAATTAGAAAGCAAGGAAATATATCAAATCATAAGGTACTAACTGTAAATAAAAGGGAGACCAGACAGATAATGTGGTCTTTTAAAGCCAAATGGAATGGTATGCATTCTTCACATAGAAAGTTAGGGCTAAAACAACATGCTTTTTTACCCTAAAACCACAGTGATGTCAGCATCAAACATGAGATTGTTGATTGTATAAGCAGACAGTTATCAACATGACAGGGTAATCTTTTTTTCAGTCATCAAACAAGAAATATGGTTGTAAATGGAATTTGGCATTTGAGTCAGAGTAACCCATTATTTATCCATTGAAATATTTATATTAAGATTCTCTTAAAACTGTATTTTAATTTGTATGTACATACATACACGTGTGCATCTGTGTATGTATTAGAAATAGTGTTTGTAAAATGTTGTAGGAGAGGTTAAGACAGACACCGTAGCAATTGCTCTCCAAGGAGAGATCACTGGAGCAGTAAGTAATTCATTCACCTTGCATCCCTTTTCCCAGCCAGAAACTGTGTCAAGTGTGCCCAAGTCTCTATGAAAACCAATGCTACTTTCATACTTGTGTTTCACAGTACCATGTACTTGTGTAAAGCACTCCTATATATCCAACATGAATAGAAGTTGCATTCTGTTCCTCATACGGGCTTGTAATAATAGTAGTAAACCATCATCTTTCGTAGGATGCATTATTACCACTACTTTCTATTTTTATTATTAAGCATAAATGTTAAGTGTGTAAACATCTAACAAAACAACTATAGTACAACCATACTTAGTAATTTTATGGGAAGGAGGGTAGCTTTAGTATTACACTGTCCTCTCCTCAAAGACCTACTGTTACACTAAACTACACAATAAGCGGCTGATAAACAATTGTGCTTCTTCAGAGAAAGTAACCAGAACAGTAAATCACTGCAGCTGGCCAGTACCCCAATCAGTACTTGGATACACAGGGGAGGTGGACAGTTATAGGCTGCTGTTCAACGGAGTCCATCATGGTCTACCTCCTCTGTGTATGCATGACAAAACCTGTCTTTCGCCTGGCAGTGCTTCCAGTTTATAGCGTTTTGTGGAGGTACGCACAATAGTACATGAAGCCACTTCTAAATGTTTTTGTGCAGAAACATTTAAGAAATATGCTGCAGATGCAGCTGTTTATACAGGTTTGTTATATTTTTCAAATCAAAAGGCAATGTCCTGGACAAAACATTTAAATACAGTCTGTTTATTAACCACAGGATCGCTTTCATTTTGCTGGATAAAGACGGAAGTGGATCAGTTTTTCTGAATTCATTAGTCAACACAGCATCGTATCGGACTTGTCTGTATACATTTGAAAGGACAATGAAAGTAGAGTGATCCACAATAGAGGCAATAAAAACTAGCGCTTTCTTTCACTTTATTTTCCGTGAACTTCTTCAGAAACAAAGACAACAAGCCCCCTCATGCTTGTGTCTTTTATAAAGTACATACAGGAAATGATGTCATCAATTAACTTTTTCTATCAGCAATAAAAACTGTTTATAACAATAAATAAATGCAGTTAATGCCATAAATGTTATTGTCTTCTTAACTGTACAATATATTTTGTGTATTTTTTCTTTTTATCTGCTAGTTTGGAAACATCAGATGTAAACTATGTTCAAACTTGACGAATGAAAGTACAAAATGAAAGAAATACTAACTTTTTTGTCACTAATTTTACATAAAACTGTCATACTTTTTTTTAAAAAACATTACGAAACCATTCTACAGTCCACAATATGTAAAAAAATTCACTGCAGAATAATTATTAAATCCGTATCTAATTCCATGATACTCCTGTAATATAAATCTGAATGTTAACATGCAAAATGCAAAATTCATTATCAAAAAACTCCACTCTATCATTGTCAAACGCCACATGCAAAATGCAATGTTTACATCTTTCATCAACATGTCTTGTACCTATATAATTCCCCCAAATTTTTAAGAGACTATTCTTTCAAATTTTCTGTGTACAAATGCACATATTCACGATGTTTATTTATATTGTGCACAGAAATATGAAACACAATAATCTTGTGTGTAAATCAAGCGTATATTCACACTTCCACGCGCACCTACACTCCACCAAACAGTCCAATATAGTTGGCCCCATATGCGCACATACTAAGTCTCTCCCTATCTCAAAGATTTACTTTTATCCATAAACTGACCATTCACTCACATACGTGGTGCTAGTGGGATAGCTGACCCTAATGTCTTAACCCAGAATCCCTTCCTGCTAACCCACACTTGTGGACTAACTTGTCCTCATATCCCTTGTCAACGTGTGTGTTCCATGTATTCAGTGGCGGCTGGTGACTTCAAATCATAGGGGGGCTGCAGAAGACAGCTGGATGGGTGTGGCCAACAAGATGGGGTGTGGCCAACAAGATGGGGTGGCTATGGTGCAATGGGATCAATGCTTCACATACTTATTTTTTATATCTAATTTTGTGTTCAGTCTGTGTCTGGGATTTTCTTAGCTGACATTCTGGTCAATAAATGTACAAAACATGCAAGCAACAAACACTGCTCAACAAATACAAAACATAAACAAACTGACTATAGTAACGCTGACTACTTTTTCCCTTTTAATTAAGATTACTATTTCAGTAATGGCTATAGTGCATCTGTCTACTTGTCAACTGCATCTACGCTAATCAAAGCTAAAAAAGTCAGATGCTCAAACAGGGCCCTTAGGCAGGCATCACATTATTAATGAGTTGTAGACTGACCTGTAATTTGAACTGATGCCAAAAAAAAAAAAATAACGGTCAGAGATCACCGATTCAGCATAAAGTGAGCAAAGAAGGACAAATGATTATTGATTGTGGGGTCTGCAGCTCTTTGGATTGAGGAGACAAGGTGCAAAACCTGTTGATATTACCTGGATTAAACAGTATGCTTGTACCACTTTTTGTATTCTACTAGTGCTATCATAATATAAACATGAAGTTTTACAATTTGGAAAACCAAATTACTTAGTACACGGGGCGTATGATCCAATATTTTCCTAACATCAGGCAATGCAGTATTAAAGTGAGTCCTCTGTCCTTTACTTAGCCTAAAAGTAAAAAATGCAGGTTTCAGTTTGATCTGGTATGCATTCAGTAAGCATGTTGTGTATAAGGCTATAAAGAAAGATAAATTTCAGTTACTTATTCCCACCTAAAAGTGTTGAGAATAAATTTGTCTTGCCAGTTGCTTGACTTTTAAAAGAAAGTGTTAATTATTCAAGATATATATATTATACAGTGTATAAATAATAAATAAAATCATAAGATAGCTTTTATACATTTATCTAAAACAGTCTGACATAGCAATGAGGTGATACAATAATAATTATAATACTAAAAATATGTATTGCTTAAAATAAAAATTAAATTTGGGGACCCAGAGAAACCAAAAACCTTTAGGAACTATTCCAAAGCTAACCTCTCTCTCTTTGCTGAGTGACACCTTGGCTAAACTCCAACCACCCCCAAACCTAGTACACACCATAGCCTATGCTGTGCTATTTACAAAATTCCTGTGCAGCCATATTGATAGCTGTATAGAGTAAGCTGTAGCTGTGCCCCCTTGGATTAAGAATAAGACAAGCTCAAAAGACAAGCCACCCAAGTAGAATCACAATATCAGTCCATTATACAACAACAAAAAATCTTGGCCAAGCTTAGGAAGAACAAAGCAGGCAGCTAAGAGGATTAATTAATACTTCAAAGGCTAAATTTGAAGGAAAACTTTGCTTATCAGGCAAAGGAGAATCACAAAGCTTTCTACAGCTGTGTCCATACCCGCAAGGAAAATACACAACACGGCACAAAGTAAATATTCATGAAGGGGAGTGAGGTTTTAGGAAAGGCAGGAATTCAACAATTTATGTAATGCTGTAGTGGATGAAATTTGTTAAGAAAACAAATGCGTACTGCACAATAAAAATAATGGAAATTTATTACAATTTGTTTTGTTTTCTATAATGTATAAGAAATTATGTTGTTGAAAAGTAATGATTTAACAAAGATGTTTTTAGAAATTATAATATAAAGATCAATGACAATTATGTTTTGAGTTATGCTGAAATAACAAAGCAGTATAAACCTGAATACAATATTGTGAGATACAGACATAAATATTTGATTTCACAGATAAAATCTGGCAGATTCAGTTTAACAGCTTCATGCTAACAATAATATTAAGCAAACAAGACAAAACTAGGAGGTAGAAGAAAAGAACAAGGTGAAAAGGCGATGAGTTGATTGATAAAGGAAAAGAGTCTAAAGGAGAAATATAGTGGAGAGAGGTAGATCAGACTGGTTTGGTCAATGAAGAAATATAATATGGTAAAAGTTAAGGAATGCAAATTACTGTAGAACTTTTTACAGAATTTGTTATCATTTATAGTAACTAGAGTGCATTGTTTCTTCATGCAAGATCTGTATAAAGAAGCGGTGCAGTCTGAGTGTCTGTAACAGTCATGGGGGGATTTATGCAGATGTTTGAGAGAGAGGCAGTATCTGCAGTTGATAAGTGCATACATGAGGCATGAGAGAAGAAACAGAAGAAGAAGAATGTTTAAAGGTATCTTCTTTGAGATATTCCATTCCAACCCAGTAATAAGCACTGTTGACCTTTCTGAGCTTATCTGAAGCCTTTTCCTTGCATGTTGCTACTCTCTCTGGCAGGACTAACTCCACTCTACTCTCACTCCCAAGCCTTTCTCCTTTCTTCACTCTAATCCCCTCTTTCCTGTGTGTTCTTGCTGCTGGTACAGGTAAGACTTTTGTGTATGCTCCCTCCAACTCCTGCTGGCACCTGCCACTGTAAGCCTCTGTAGGTAGAAATATATTCTTACTACAGTTTGTGTATGACCTACCTCTTCTCACATATGCCTCCAAGAAGAACTTCTCTGAATTGTTAATTATTTCTAAGAAAATCTGCCAGTTCATTTTCATTACTCCTTGTAATAAGCTTAATTATTTAACTATTAAGTATGCAAACTGGCTTAATGAAAAACAACATAGACAACTCCTTCTGCTAACCCTCATTCATAAAACAGTTTGCAATGATTCCTTATCAATACTCGTATCTTAGCTGCTGTAAAATCCCGGCAACAGCAGTGATCCTCCTATGCTGAAAATTCAATAGTTCTACAAAGACATCAAAATAAATCTTTGTCCACTAACCATTCATTCTCCATCTTAGGCCCCAGATAACATTAGAGGCTGTCATTCATTCAACAATTTCAGAGAAATAAAATTCTTCATGCTTTAAGCATTCTGCCATTATATAAGAATTCACAAAAGTCAAATGTACAATGATACTCTAAATTTACACTACTTAGTCGCAGACCTCACAACAGAATGATTAGAAATCTTCTATAAAATCATTTACAAACATTCACCAATGGTACAGCTCTACTTCTCCTCTTTGGCAAATAATATCTAATATATACAATGCATTGGATTAATAAGTAATGAAATAAATAGTAAATAACTCACCTGTTGATTCCAGAACAGCCTGATGAAAGAAGCAGGGAAGCACTGAAGCAGCAATAATAAATCCACCAGGTCCACCACAGTTGTTGTTGCCTCGCGCTCTTCTTCTCTCTTGTTGTGCCAAAAAATTAAAAAAAATTTTTTTTTGTACTGTTTAAGCAGCAGGGAAAAAAAAGGTCACTACTAGGTCCAACGCCGAAAACCGACTGACTGATTCTCGCTCTTTTCCCAGGACATAAAGCCCGGGAAGAGAGCGACAACCAATCAGCAGCATTTCCCAGCAAGCACGTCATGACGTGCCTGCGGACGTCGCAGTCCGAGCCCCTTCCATGTCTATGCGGTTTGTGTCTCAACCGCATAGACTTCTGGGGAGTTCTGGGCATCACAATGATGCCTTAGAAGCTCCTCCGGGCTGCAATGAAAACATTGCAGCAAGACGTAAAAAAAAAAAAAAAAAATGTTGTTGCGCTAGAAGCGCGCAATGCACATGCGCGTAATTTCGAGTCGCGGACTTGAAATTTAAAGTTTAAAAGAACAGATTTCATTTTTTTTTTTTTTTACATAAAAAAAAAATAAACTAAGTACTCAGCTGTCTAGCTGAGGGGGCTGCAGTCCGGCAGCCCGATGCCACGAGCCGCCCCTGCATGTATTTCTTTCATTTTGTACTTTCATTCGTCAAGTTTGAACATAGTTTACATCTGATGTTTCCAAACTAGCAGATAAAAAGAAAAAATACACAAAATATATTGTACAGTTAAGAAGACAATAACATTTATGGCATTAACTGCATTTATTTATTGTTATAAACAGTTTTTATTGCAGATAGAAAAAGTTAATTGATGACATCATTTCCTGTATGTACTTTATAAAAGACACAAGCATGAGGGGGCTTGTTGTCTTTGTTTCTGAAGAAGTTCACGGAAAATAAAGTGAAAGAAAGCGCTAGTTTTTATTGCCTCTATTGTGGATCACTCTACTTTCATTGTCCTTTCAAGTTTCTAAGTCTGTTTTTTCGGTTCAGTCCGAAGTTTGTACGTTGTCTGTATACATCTAGTAAATGATGATGGCGCTGTTCTTCATCATTCTGACAGGCTGGCTAAAGGATCGGCAGCAAAAAAGTGATGAGTCGCTGCCAAGAAGATTTTTGGCAAGAAAGGTCGATCTTCCCTGGTGTGGTTTCATTCATGAATACTTCCTAAGGTCACTTACATCAGAGCTTGTAACACTGAAATCCTTCTGTCGGTGGTAACAGTAACAGAGATGTATGATGCGTACTACAAATAATTGTTAAGATATTTTCATGTTTCACTTAATATACTACAATCTCTTATTAATAATTCTTTGCTGAAAAAGAGCGCAAGCTCAGTCAGACATTTCCAGTCAAATGTCAAATAAATGAATAAATAAATCAATATCTTACTTGTACTTATCTATCTTTTCTTCAGTTTGCATATTGTAATGCTATTAATGTATGTAATCTGTATACATTCTGGTACTGTGCACATTTTAAATTATACAAATTTTTTATATGCAAAACTGTGTTGTTGGCCCATGTCATGGTTGAAAAAGGGGTCCCTGGACCAGCCCACTTACTCAGTTAAACCAACCAACCCACCCATAAATAAAGTAAATTAGAAGAAGTGTACATATACTCCAGTCTATCTGCTGGTTCAAAGAGAGAGAAGGTAAACATCTCCAACAAAGTTCAAGCAACAAGTGGGGGAAACAAGGTCTTGAGTGAAGCATGTCCTTAAGGCTTAAGGAATGCTTTAACAGAAGGTTGTTCTACTATGTGTGGGGAAGATGGGTCACAAGCAGAGACTACAGGACTTTTGATAATGAATAATATACATTTGAATTGAATAAAGAGTTCAAATAGTCTAATAATCTCTGAATTGGAAATGTAAAGGGTCCAGACCTAATTGCTTAGTCCAAGAAATTAAATTATTCCATTTCTGGATGTAAGATTCAGGCCGGTATTCACAGTTATTTGTGCAAATGTGACAGGGGTATTCCTGATGCTTACAAAAGAGTGTACCAAAGGCACGATTCATACAGGCCTTTACATTAATGTGAAAACCCTTAAAATAATGAGGAGCAAAATTAAAAATGTTGTATAGTATGCTAATGTGGCAATCTGCAAACCATAGTATGACATCTGCACATAACACTCATTCCTTGATAAATGCAATGCTTCACCTTTGATATTAGAGCTGCAATCCTCTATCTTGCCCCCTGCATTCCCTTCAGTTGTTTGCCCAAGTATGCACAAGCACTTCCCTGATACAAAACTGAGTTATTTCCCCCAGCAACCCCATCATTGGTTGTCTTAAGTATCCACAAGCACTAAAATGAGACAATAAATTATTCTGCTCAGCAACCACTTCAGCAATCTGATTATGGGAAGGCATCTCTGATCAATACTAGCAAAAAACTATGATCACTCATAAAATCATCCAAGGCCAACTTTGAGAGAAAAATCGCTAATGACACAAAAGACAATCATAAAGCCTTCTTTAGCTATGTTAGAAACCTGGGTGGAAACTCCCAGATATGCTCAGAATTAGTCCAAAATGATAAAAAAATCACTGAACCCACAGACATTGCCAACATACTGGCAGACAGGTTCAGTGCAAATTTCTCCCTCCCTCCCCAAAAGGAGAAATATCTATCCCACCAGAGTCTAGCCTCCCAAACATCTCAGATGCCCAGGTGAGAGTTGCTCTCTCTAAAGCAAAAAACACAGCATCAATGGGACCGGACGGTGTCCCCGGATGTGTGCTACACGAACTCAATGAGGAACTAAACCCACACATAAGGCTGCTGTTTAATCTTAGCCTTACTACAGGATACGTACCCAAAGAATGGCGTACGGCAACTGTGGTCCCACTCCACAAAGGCGGTGCTTCTACGGACCCTGGAAATTACCGCCCCATAAGCTTGACGAGCCTTGTCTGCAAAGCTATGGAGAGGATCATAATGGAACTCATAAATAAAGACATTGGGGACCTACAGACACTGGATCCTACTCAATTTGGCTTTGTCAAGGGCAGATCCTGCCTCTTGAACTTGGTTGACTTTTTCGAAACAGTCACTAAGGCCATTGATGAGGGTAAGGCAGTTCACACAGCCTACCTTGACCTAGCAAAAGCGTTCGACACAATACCCCACTCGGGCATCATAGAAAAGCTCACCAGCTTAGATGTAAACCCATATGTCACAAGATGGGTTGCAAACTGGCTCAAGGACAGAACACACAGGGTTAGAGTTGCTAGTGCCATGTCAGACTCTAAGCCAGTCACGAGCGGTGTCCCACAGGGCTCAGTCCTGGGCCCCCTCTTGTTCGGCATTTATTTTTCTGAAGTGCAGGCAAACATAGGGGGATTGTGGTTGACAAAATTTGCAGATGACTGCAAACTAGGCACCATAATTGACACTCCATCAGACACAGACATCCTCCAGAAAGGTCTCATAGAAATGGATAACTGGTGCCAGAGCCATGGCCTTAAGCTAAATGCCAAAAATGTATAGTCATACCCTTTGGGAAAAACAAGGTAACCCCTAATTACCACATAGGTGGTAATCCATTAAACACGGAAGAAGTTATCAGGGACCTGGGGACCCAAGTTGACAGTAACCTCTCTTTTGACACTCACATTGCCAAAGTGGTTAGGAAGACCTTCTACATTGCCCACCTGATCATGAAGGGATTCACATCCAGATCAGGAGAGGTCATTGTACCCTGTACTCTTCACTTATCAGACCAATGATTGAGTACAACGCCCCATTCGGAATGTACCTTACCCGACACCTGCAGCAGTTGGAAAGACCCCAAAAGTTCCTCACCAAAAGGATAAAGGGGCTCAAACATATGTCATACGATGCCCGACTAAAGAAACTCCAGCTCTATTCAGTCGCATACCGTCTGCTCAGAGGTGATCTGTGCCTGACATACAAGGCCATGTCCAACCCGGAATTAATGGACATGCTCCACCTCAAAAAATCCAAATCCACCAGAGCCACGAGAGCAAGAGACTTAAACCTCAACACGGATATAAATAGGACATGCTGGAGGGACAGATTCATCACCCAGAGACTCCCTACACTATGGAACAGAATCCCAGTCCATGTGAGGCAGAGCCCCTCACTGACTCTGTTCAAGAGAAATCTTGACGAGTGGATGGGAGATCGTAGGTTTACCCCGGGAATCATCTCTGTATCACTGCTGGACAGAGGCACAGCAAATTAATGGGTATAGTATTCTCATCCTAAGGGGTGGTGAAAGCCACACACACTCTGGCTAGGCTTATACATGCCCTAGGGCAGATAGCCTAGTATGAACCTATGAACCTATGAACCTATGTATGCACAAGCACTTCCCTGACACACAAACTATTTCCCCAAGCAACAACTTCAATAACATTTCCTTGTATGCACAAGCACCAAAATGAAACATATCCCCAAGTGACCCATTCATTAATACATTCGGGTACACATAAGCACCAAAAGAAAACTTTCCCCCTAGTAACCCCTTCAGTAATATATCCTGGCATGCACAATACCAAAAGGAAATATTTTCTCAAATGACCACTATGCACAAGCACCAAAATGAAATATTCACCCAAACAACCCCATCAGTAATATGTCTATGTAGGCACAAGCACCAAAATGAAACATTTATCCAAGCGACCCCTCAGTAATATGCCCAGGTAAGCCCAAGCACCAAAATGAAACATTTACCCAAGTGACCCCTTCCGTAACATGTCCTAGTATGCACAAGAACTGAAATTAAATATTTACCAAAGTGACCCCTTTAGTGTAAAATGCCCAGGTTTACACAAGCAACAGCCGATCTCCCCTCACATATCTCTATTCTGCAAGAAAACGTCTGCTTACTGGTGCAAGTTCAGGGCATTTACATGCTTAGTATGCAAATTAGCTAATTATAGATTCATGTCTATGAACTGAACTCGTATACATATGTATAAAGCCCCTTAACAGTGTCGCAGTTGTCCCCCTATCACTTGTACGTTAAGCATGTTCTGCTTGTGTGATAGGGGTTCATAAAAAGCCCACCGCATTTCCATAGTCACCCTGAAAGTCTGGGATGTGCATAACCATGTAGTGCCACTTGCTGCGGATCACAGTTATGGAAATGTGAAGCCCCAGAATACAAATACCACCCTCCGCTTCTAAAATATTTCGAAAATGAACAGAAAAGGAGTCGCCATCAAAATTGCACCATCCCAGCTGAAAAGATAAAAGTTTTGAGACCGGGATGTAGCACTCTGTCCCAAAGGGCAGAGCTGAAAACTGGAAAAAAATTACGCTGAACTATCTGGACATTTTTATAACAGCATCTCACTGGGATATGCAAGTGCATATCTTCCATATCAAAGTTATCCATCCATGAATGTTGTTTCACAAAATGAAGCAGTGGTTTCACTGCCACCAAATTGAAAGGTTTTGTGTTTAAAAGCTTGTTCAAATTTGATAAACCTAGAAATAGTTTTGAGATCTGTCCTGTTCTGGATCTAGAAATAGTCTAGAATGAAATAGATGGCCTTACTACTTCAAAGGTATCCTTTTTATTGCTTCCTTCAATATAAAACGATCCGTTAACAGTATGCCTCTTTGCACTTGATGGCATATTGTTTGTGAAATAAGCTGCCCTTCAGTTTTCCAAACAGATTTCATTAAATGCCTTTGATGAATTGTCAACAAAACTCTTCTGCTGCCATGCAGAAAGAGGATTTTTCAACTTGCCTTATAAGGGTATTAAAGGACAAGGCAATAAAAAAGGGGAGATGGCAATCATTTTCAAGACTTATCCATGCATCTGCCTTTGCCTGTTGAAACTGAGGTGCAGGCTTGCTAACTTCCTGTTAACAGTCTTGCTTATATATATATATATATATATATATATATATATATATATATATGCTAAGTACCCGGGCAGTACCTGCAAATGGTCAGTTGTGATCAGTGCACTACCCTGTAAACAAATGTAAAATAACAAAAAAATTAGTGAGCTAATTCATGTAATTTTTATTATATTGTTGATACTGAAGAACAAAATAATGCATACTTCTTTATATGGGCCATGTCCCATGTCTTACCTGTTTTTTCCAAGTAACCAAACAATAAGTCTTTCACTGATGCATACCGTAGCATTCCTCTAATAGCACATTGTAAGACGCTGCTCTAAACCAAGCTAGATTTCCCAAAACTATCCCTGGTGTGGCAGATATTGCTGAAGCATCCAAGACATTATCGATCTATTTTTAATGCAAACAATCCAATTTTTTGTCTGTTACAGCAACCACTTTCTCTCTTCCACTATTAACCTGCTAGGAAGAAAGGTAGCAAATTTTCCTAAGTGAGTCTAAAATTATGTTTTGATAAATCTATAAATCAACAACTACCCAATCACCATTCAGTACGTATTAAGACACAGCCATACCTATCCCATTACCCACCCCCATCCTACATCTACACAACCATCCAAACAATATGTAAAATGGCAAACACAAACTCAGAGCACCACTCCCACTCAAGACCAAATATACAAGAGGCTAACTTGTAGTGAAGTTACTCTTCGAATAACCCCTAATTTCCCTTGCTGAAATCACTTCTTTCCAAACAATAACACATACGCCCCTCCCAAACTATCTCACCTCTAACCCTTGTGCACCTAAACTAGAAAGTTTGAGAATTAACATTTCTTCCTCAGTCATCAACACTACAACCAATTACATGTGCTACTAAAATTGAATAAACACATACAAGCTTTCACAAAGAAAGTAGCAAACCTAGTAAACAATATAACACTAAGTGGCAATATACACCCAAACCCAGGCCCCACCACAAATCTAAACTCAAACACACAGCAAACCGGAAACCACACACAACCAGCAACCATCCCCAAAGAAATAAAGGAGATGTACTTCTCCAGCTGAACATTAGAAGTATCAGCAATAAAATCCATGACCTACAGGCTAACATCTCTCTATATACACCTGATATCTTAGTGATTACAGAAACCTGGTTGAAAACCCACATCACAAATAATGACATTCTCCCTCCAGGATACAGCATTATTCGACAGGATAGAATGGCAAAGAAAGGTGGAGGCATAGCAATATTCTATAAAACTTATCTTTCTCTTAACAGCCCTTGATCTAGCCACCCCAAACGTCAGTAAAGCTGAAACTCTATGTTGCAAAATCACCGTAAATTCTAAAAAAAATATTAACATAATTGGCATCAATATTCCCCCAGGAGACAATATAACTACCTTGGAAAATATCCTAGACTGCATTTCTAATACACTACCCCAGGAAACAATTATATTATGCCCAAAACCCCACTAATTATATAAACCTTCATGAATTTACCCAACTCATCCAAACTCCCACCAGGATAGACAAAACGTCAAAGAAACACTCCATTCTAGACTGCATACTTACAAACAGAACTGACCACTCTCCTCACTCGGGCTCTCTCTCAGTCTTAGTGACCATCTCCCAACCTACATACTAAGACAACAGCTTATCCCCACCAAACTAGCACTAGATCGGCAGATAAGAAACAAAACAAACATGCACCTCGACCACTTCCTCTATATCCACTGCAACTGGACCCCTCTTATAGTACTACCCCTAGATGACACTACTAATTACTTCACTAACACCTTCCTGTCTATCTTAGATGAACATGCCCCACCCAGGACCATTAGAGTTTAATCAAACTTTGCCCCATGGTTAAGCAAAGAAACCAAGTCACTGTTAAAAGCAAGATATAAACATGGATGCACGGGCAAAAAACAAAATCCCTGTTTACAAGGCGTCTACTGTGGACTAAAACAAAGCTAAAAAGTAAATAAAACAGGATAAAATAGACCATTACTTTGAAATACAAACTAAACACCACAACGTTCTGAACTGCAATTAACAACATTCTCTGACCTGGAAAAGCTGGTACATAACCTCCCACTACAAAAAAACAGCTCCAACTGTATAGCCACACAGTTTAACACCTACTTCACAGAAACTATTCTACATCTTTTTAACAGCCAACCCCCTGATGACACCTCAAAAATGTTTACACCCCAACAAAACAAGTCCAGCTTCTCCCTTCAACCAGCCTCAATATATACTATTAAAAAACCTCATAGGAAATAAAACCCACTTCTGTAGCTGCTGACCACTTACCACCAGAGTTCCTAAAACTATCTGCTGAAGTAACTGTATATCCTGTCTCCATTCTAATAAACAGATCTACATCAAAGCAAAATGTTCCCACCACAGGAAAAACTTCATACATCACTCCACAAAGGCGGCAATTCTACTGAATTGTCTACCACCCTATCGCAATTCTATCCCTACTATCTAAAATACTGGAAAAAAATTCTTCATAAGCAAATCATGGATCTCTTAAGTGCAAACAAATTGTTAACCAATACACAACACGGCTTCCGCCCACACCACAGCACTTGTCACTTGTGAACACAGTTAACAACCACAGGAATAATGGTATGCATGTATCCTCCATCTTTTTAGACTTATCAAAAGCTTTTGATATGGTGGATCACAAAAACCTCCTGCATGCCCTCTCTGACTTGGCCTTATTGCATTCTACTCTTACCTTGTTCCAGAGCTACTTAACTGGAAGACAGCAAGCAGTATTTGGCACTAAAGCCTATCTCCCCTACTTCCAGTCAACCTAGGAGTCCCCTAGGGTCTATTCTTGGCCCCTTACTCTTCTCCATATTTACAATCTCAACACCGCAGCAACTTCTGCCACAATTATACAATACAGTGATGATTCCACAGTAATATGTGTGGCCAATACCCTTCAAGAGCTACAAACACTCACTCAATCATCCCTTCTCAAAACAGAATCCTGGCTAACAAACTCACACTTAATTTTAAACCCCAACAAGACAGAACTCATGCCACTGCATCCCAATAAACCTACTATACTCACAGGATCTTTTTATATTGCCTCCGCAAATAACACTACTATATTTCCTCTCTACACACCAGAATATTGGCTGTGGAAATAGACACAAACATGAGATTTGACATCCACATATCCCAATCAATTTTAAAAAGTCCACAAAAAGTTAGGTACACTATATAGGAACAAGCAGTATCTCATGAAAAACACAAGAATAACTATTATCCAAACTCATTTGACCTCAACTGGTCTTTATGTATCACCTGTACTTATAAACCTGAGTTGGCAAAACTAGAATCCTGTTATAATAAAATAGCTAGGTATGCAGCAAACACTATATTCAGATCTCACCATTGCTCTGCCCTAAAACAACTAAACTGGTTAGAACTTCCCCAACTTACACCTGTCCCAGCTTAACATGGCTTACAAAATATTTTATCGCCATCACAAGGCTTACTGCAGCTTTACTCCTGTAGCAGAATTCTGCACTCTAACAATAAGCCCCTCTTACAGATCACAACAGCACACAATCGTGCTGAAGAATCCACCTACCCGCATTACATTGCCAACATTTGGAATTCTCTACATATTAATATCACATCTAGCACTACTTTAAATTTAAACAAATGCTAAAAACCCACTTTACCAGTAAATGTCTCTGCCCTTGCTCCTCCCCAGACTAAGAATTTCCCATTCCTCTTGAATAACCTTTCTTCATACTAACACTACTATCCTGGACTTCACTGTTGATTTATGTATTATTATTATTACTATTAACTTATAAATACTCACTCAAA
The DNA here is from genome assembly GCF_019279795.1 of Protopterus annectens. Taxonomy (NCBI): domain Eukaryota; kingdom Metazoa; phylum Chordata; order Ceratodontiformes; family Protopteridae; genus Protopterus; species Protopterus annectens. The sequence continues at coordinate 876,840,444 of NC_056733.1, forward strand.
TGAGAATTCTCCTAACCTGCAAAAATTGTGTAAATATAACAATGTTATTTTCTATCACCTTGTATGTTAAGTACTTTTATCCCATTTGTATCTTTATATGTACGTATTTGTTGCTATCAAGTTATGTAAACCTATACTCTATGTCCAGTTGTTTATCTTGTTTAGTTATACTGCCTCATTTAGGCTACTATTTGTAATCTCTTTTCTATTAAGCAGTCTCTGAAATATTTGTTCTTTTGGATTTCCCTGTGTGGAGCTTTTCTCTCCAGGCCTCTGCTGAAAAAGAACACGCTGTACAGTCGGACTATCCCAGTAATCAAATGTAAAATAAATAAATAATAAATAAAATCTAAAATAAATGCATTGCCTATCTACACACTATACTTCTGGAAAATACAGGCACCGATTACATTAAAATAAGAATTTTTGCAGAGGGGTGCAGCAGACTTCACCTCCACACCTCCTAACATCAGGATCTTATAAAAGTAGAGAAAGGAGAAATTAATTTCTCAATCGTACAGCAACATGCACTAACCATTATCCTGGTTTGTTTAAAAATGCTGTGAGGCAGCCGTAAACCAAGTTCATCAAAAACAGGTACAGAAAGCACACTACTATTTCACAGGGTATAATGTAGCAAAAAAAATTAGTTCAGCCAAAAGGTTCTTTGAAATTGCACACCTCAACCTAGGAAACCATCTTTCAATATACAACAAACATTAGGTCAAGTAAACACGTCCAGAAAAATAGAGCATGATTGTTTTATTTATTTATTTATTTAACATTTCTTTACCAGGAAAGTCAGACTTGGAACAAAGCGAATTTTCAGCGAAGGCCAGGGCAGAAATGCTCCAGACACGTCTTTGAAACATTAGAGGAAACCGGAGCACCTGGAGGAAACCCACATGAATGCAGGGAGGACATGCAGACTCCACACAGAAGGCACTGCAGCCAAGAATCGAACTGGAGAACCTCTTGCTGTGAGGCGACAATGCTATCAGTACACCACTGCCCCGTCATTTAAATGTTGATTACATGTGCAGGGTAACTGAGGCAAACAGTTTAGTGCCCTAATATACTTTTTAATCACATTTATCTAGAGAACTATAATTTTTGTCTAAGGAAAATATGAAAGTGGAGCAGTTTTCTTGCTCCAATTAGATGATGTCAGAAAGATGGGTACAGGCTTTTCCGTGTGGGTATTATGTAAATCCTGTCTGTCCAGAAGAAACATACATTCTGGCAGCTCTTTTTAGTAACTGGAAACTGAATGAAGACACTTTCTGTTTTGACATATATACAAGTGTAGTACTGCGGTGGTACTTTCCGTATTACTTCTGAGGGCCTTGTCATCTGTATCTCTCTTCCCAAGAGTAAAAAATTCCCTTTAGGTCAGCTGAAAAATTCTCAAAATTAATGAATTCATTCCTTTATTAAGCCACTTGTCCTGATGAGGGTTATGCAGTAGCAAGCAGAGAAAAGAGACCCACTTCTCTAGCCCCTGCAACAGTTGTCAACTCATATGTGAGATTCCCAGATGTTTCCAGACAACCAAGACATATAAACCCTGCATCATGCCCTGGGTCTGCCCTGTTCTCTCTTCTCAGCTGTATATGCCCAGTACAACTACTACAGAAAACAGCCAGGGTTATTCTCAAAAGATACACAAACATTCTTTACAATTTAATGGTTCACTGCCTGAATCGTCCCAGACTGCCAAACTCTTCATTCACTAACAGAAATTGGGCTCAGCTATTCTGTGAAAGAATCTCATTTTTGGCACTTGCATCTGCAGTCTTATCCTTTGAGTAACTACCTAAAGCTTGAGACCAAAGGTAAGGAAGGGGACACAAGGCTAACACAGCTTTGTCTTAGGACTAAAATGTGGCTTCACCATTACAGTCCATCACAATGTCTGCAACATTGCTTCCACTGCACCCACTCACTGATCAGTAGTATCCTGTCTCCTGATACCTTAAATTGCGATCAAAACCATCCAAAGTCAACCACCGCATAGAGCCACCTCTACATTCAATCACATACCTATCAGCCTCTTGGCTCAAGAAATCTAGACGAAGCCTAAAACTGGGGTACAAAATAGAGCCAGTTTTTAAATACTGCTCATTAGAAAGTTGTTAACAACAGGATTTCTGTTAGTATGAGTTTCCTGAAGGATATGAAGTAGTGACTTCAATCTTCGGTGAATTGTCAGAAAACTGAAAATTTTATGAGCAACAGATCAAAAATGATGTAAAAATCTGGACAGTTGAGAGGTATGATCAGATGTACTTCATACATGACAGGTAAACTCTTCTCATGCAAGCATCAAGAACTCAGAAAATGCAGGTACCATGATGTGGGGCTGTGCTACCCAAGAGAATTTTAACATTTTAAAGAACATGAGATTTGAATAATCCCTAGGTATAAAAGGAACAACTTGCAAAACACACTACTAAGCATGTGAGTGACCATCCCTTTCCTGAACTACCTCTGTGACTTGTAGGGCATAAACAGTACTGCAGGCATATGGGTTGTACACTATAGAGTGGATATAAAAAGTTTACACACCCCTGTTAAAATGCCAGGTTTTTGTGATATAAAAAATGAGACCACAATAAATCATTTCAAAACTATACCCACCTTTAATGTGACCTATAATTTGTACAATTCAATAGAAAAACAAACAAATCTGTTAGGGAAAAAATATATAAAAAAAAAAAACGTACAATAAGCTGGATGCATAAGTGTGCATACCCTTAAACTAATATTTTGTTGAAGCACCTTTTGATTTAATTACAGCATTCAGTCTTCTTGGGTAGGGGTCTATCAGCATGGCACATGTTGACATGCCAATAATTTGCCCACTCTTTCTTGCAAAAGAGCTCCAAATCTGTCAGATTGCAAGGGCATCTCATGTGCATAGCCCTCTTCAGGTCGCCCCACGCAGATTTTCTATTGGACTTCTATTGGATTTAGGTCTGGGCTCTAGCTGGGCCATTCCAAAAGTTTAATTTTCTTCTGGTGAAGCCATTTTTTTGTTGATTTGGATGTATGCTTGGGGTCATTATCATGCTGAAAGGTGAAATTCCTCTTCATCTTCAGCTTTCTAGCAAATACCTGAATGTTTTGGGCCAAAAGTAACTAGTATTTGGAACCATTCATAATTCCCTTCACCTTGACTAAAGCCCCTGTTCCAGCTAAAGAAAAGCAACCCCAAAGCATGATACTGCCACCACCATGCTTCACAGTGGGGATGGTGTTCTTTTGGTGATATGAAGTGTTGTTTTTGTGCCAAACGTACCTTTCGGAATTGTGGCCAAAATGTTTAACCTTCATCTCAGACCATAACACATTTTCCCACATGCTTTTGGGAGACTTGCTGTATTATTTTGTAAATTTTAGCTGGGCCTGGATGTTTTTCTGTGTAAGAAAAGGCTTCCGACTTGCAACCCTACCCCACAGCCCAGATATATGGAGAATATGGGAGATTGTGTTCTACATGTGACAACAACCAGTACTTGGCAGAAATTCCTGTAGCTCCTTCAGTGTTGCTGTAAGGTCGCTTGGCAGCCTCCCTAACCAGTTTTCATCTTGTCATCAATTTTGGAGGGACATCCATTTCTTTGCAATGTCACTGATGTCACATATTTTCTCCACTTTTTGATGACTGTCTTCACTGCATTCCACGGTATATCCAATACTGTGGAAATGATTTTGTACCCTTCTCCTGACTGATACCTTTCAACAATGAGCTCTCTTTGATGCTTTGTAATATGATGTTTTTTTGCTGTAGCAGGCAACTGAGTAAATGTCAGGAAAATCCTACTAGGACAGCTGAGTTTTATTTGGGGTTAATCAGTGTCTTTAATGGATGGCAGGTGTGTACCCAAGAAAACTGAATGTTGTAATTAAATCAAAAGGTGCTTCAACAAAGTATTAGTTTAAGGGTGTGCACACTTATGCAACCAGCTTATTGTACGTTTTTTTTTATATTTTTTCCCTAAACAGATTTGTTTTTCAATTGAATCGTACAGGTTATAAGTCACATTAAAGGTGGGAAAAGTTATGAAATGATTTATTGTGGTCTCATTTTTTTATATCACAAAAACTTGGCATTTTAACAGGGGTGTGTAAACTTTTTATATCCACTGTATATTGCCATCAGCACTCCTTCCAAAAATGTGTGGAGTTTCAGTAAATCCTGACAGACCTGTCACCCTCAACAGACAACTTCATTACTTAGAATAATTACACTGCCATTCAGTATACCAAATTAAATGTTTTAAGCAATGTGGCCTAGCACGTCTAATTCTATTTTTGGAATCAGGAGTAGGGCTCCAAGATATATATTAACCTACATGGTGTGAGATATCACTAACCCGGGACTCAGATGTGGAATGACACTTGGGACAGCATGCTATCCAAAGCAATAACTCCTTTTGGAATCTCAAGGAAGATTATTTTATTGTTTGCAAATGATAATTTATGGGACCATGTCTGCTGACATTCACAATAATGTTATATTTCAGGTCACTATAGAAAATATCAGTAATCACACTATAAATCTAGACTGTGAAACGATTAATAAGTACTTACTAAAGAAAATAATGTTTGCAGTTGTTTAGACATTACTTCAAATGAATAATATCAGTGTACTATATCAAGAAGCAACGACCAAACAAAACAATGGGCAAAACATTATGTGCATATATTACAGATCAGTATTAAGCTGCATTTTTAAAAAAATTCAATATTGTACAAAAAGAAATATTTCAGAATGGTGTGGGTCTGATTGTAAAAACACACAAGTCTTCATGGTATAGTTGAATATAAAAAGTAGAAATGTATTCCCTAAAATGACATTTTTATTTTGAAATAAAATAGCTCTGGGTTTTGAAGGGAGAGAGGCTTCACTGACACCCCCCAATATGAGGTCACATAACCCCAGCATACCGTTCAACCTCTGAGAGAGAGAAATATGGAGAAGACCATAAATAATTGGGGACAAAGGTCCAAAAATAGATTTTAAATACTGTTCTTGCAAACTTAGAAATTTGTAGAATAACAGAATTTGAATTAGCATGGATTGTGAGAAGGGCATAAAGCCTAAAACTCATGTCTGTCATCATATCCTGCCTTGAATCCTCAACGATTTGCCAATTATTTGCTAGAAAACCACAATTTTGTGAGAAACTGACCAAATGCATGAAGCAAAAATCTGGACATTCTGCAAAAATCTGTACAGTTGAGAGATATGAACCCCCACAGAAAAGTTGAATATTCGTTCTGGCAAATAAATCAAAATTAGCCAATATCTCCATTACGGAGAAACCCCACTGACAAATGTCCATTTACAGAGCTGTTACTTCAAAATCTTTAACTTTACAGACTGATGTTTTTATGAACATATGTTAGTTCAGGTCCACTCCATTAACTTACTGTAGACACACTGATACAGATGACATGCTTAGAATCCAGCTTCATCTAGGAGATGGCTGATTAAATCAGAAAGATAAGAATACAATAAGAAAAGATAACCAAAGAGGAAATGTGGTTTAATTTATGAAAAGGCTATAAATTGTGGTGTTACGCATACTAAAATGTTAGTAGTGCAATTAAAACAGCACAATTATTTTAATTACACTGAAGCTACTTAAAGAAAGAGAATGACCACTAACTATCCTCGGGCAAAACCTGGACAGTGGTAGCCATACCTCTCAAACTCTAAAGACAAGAAATCAGGACAAAGCCCACAAGTAGGGACAATTTTAAAATTTTGCTCTTATGAAATTACAAATTTGCTAGAACAGTATTTGTAATAGCATGCATTTCCTGAAGTATATGAAGTCTGAAACTCAAATGTGTCATTATTTAGGGACTTCAGTCCTTAGTAATTTGCCTGAAAACCACAAACTTTATGAGGAACAGACCTAAAATAGTAAAGAAAAATCTGGAAGTTCTGTGAAAATCTGGACAGTTGATAGGTATGGCGGTAACATAACTATAGAAGGTACCATGAATCCTACAGCTTGGAGACATATTACTACTACAGGACAAGGTACTACCAGGAGGAGCAATTGCCTACAGAATGGCATGGATTGTCTCTACAATAAAAAAATGTCTGCCAGTTTATCGTAATTGTATTTAAGTATTGCAGTGATGTGAGAGATTCATATGTTTGTAAATTACAAAATATGACCATACTTCTCAACTATCCCTGATATTGCATCATTTTTGTCCCATCTCTCATAAAATTTATGATTTTCTGGTAAATCACTGAGGATTATAGTCAGTCAAGAATGCTAGCCATTAAAGTTTCATACTCCATATTGTTCAGAAGATGCATGCTGGTGCAAAACCCATTGATCTGCTAATTTTTAAGTCAATTAGATTATTTAAAAATTGTCCCTGATATTGGGCCTTTGAGACTTCTGGCGGTATTGTTGTTAGAGTAAATTTGTTCATTAATGAAACCTGAATGCTTCCTATTGTAACACTAATTCTCACAATGAAATATTGAGACTATAATGGAAATTACTAGAATGGCTCATGGAGACAATCTTCCATGTCCAGTAATCCCTTTTTAGCCAGTCACCAATTGCCTACTTAAACCAATTCAGGGTCACAAGGAGGTACAGAGTACCTAGTCATTCATAGTGCAAGGCAAGGGAATAAATCCCAAATAAGGTACCCAGCCATTGCAGGACACACAATCACTTTTATAATGGATGCACCCCCCCCCCCCAAGCAATGACAACAATACCAATTCACCTGCTACATGTCTTTGGGATGCTTTCTTTCTTTCCCTCTCAAGTGAGAAAAAACTTCTACTGAACAGGATAAATGTTTAGTGTTAGAATCAACTCCTCCAGGCTGTGTGTGCTCAGGTGTGGATAAATGAATGACTGCTTGTGTTCAGTGAGTAGAACAATCAAGAGGGGAAGGGTATAGTACTCCCCCCCCCCTCACTGAGGGTCAACAGAAGGGAGAACTGGTGTTGCCTTGGTGCCAGGAGGGAGCTACAAGTATAGTGCTTGGACCTGTCTGACCTCACTTTCAGCTGTACCCTGGGGATTAAGTGTAGTGATGGGAAGGCATACAGGAATCAGGCTTTCCATTTGAAAAAGAAGACATCCGCTCTCCTTGTCCCTGTTTGATGTGTTCTGGAGCAGAACTTTTGCAACTGTCCGTTCAAAGAAGAGACAAATAGATCAACACAGGGCCCTTTGGTGGTTGAGATCCAAGAAGATCCCTCTCTTCAGCATCCTTTCGTTGGGGTCCATAAGATCCCTGCTCAGGAGATTCTGCAATGGTGTTGCCCTGGCCTGGGACATAGGATACTATTGATGTTAGTTGTAGTTTTTGTGCCAGAAGCAATACCTATATCATTAGGCTTCACAGGGAGTATTAAGTGAGATCTGTCTTGCTCATGTACCAAATAACTGTGATGTTGTCTGCCGAAATCTGTGGTGTTCCTGGAATCAGGTTGCTTGGTAAGGGTTTTATTGTATGAAACACTGTCAGCATTTCCCTTCATTTATGTACAGTTTTCTTTGTTTTAGAGTACAAATTCTTTGTAACTTCAGCTGTCATAACTGAGCTTCCCAGGCTATGTCTAAGCTGTCTGAAGTAATAGTTTTGTCCATCTGTGGTCGACAGGAGCTTGCCCCTGGATTCTGTAGAATGATGTCTTTCCACCAAATTAGTTCATTTTTCAGATGGGGAAGAAGTGGCACCAGAGCTTCTAAACGTCGTAAATGTTACCAAGGTTTTCTTTATTTCTTTATTTTTTTTAGAAGCCATAGGAGTTTCCTCATGTGCATCTTTTCAAGGGATGTCATTAAGATAAGGATGTCATGTACCCCAATGCCCTTAACAACTCCCATGCTGTGTGTCTGCTTTTCTAATAGGTTCTGCAGATAATTTATCAGATAAGAGAATCTGCCATGGGGTAAGAAGCCTATTTGTTGTACTGACTCTTAGTGTACCCAGAAATAGAATTCTTGTATGTGGCAACTGTTCAGACTTGTGGAGATTGAGGGTGAGGCCTGTTTTCTGCAAACACTCCATAGTGATTTGCAGAGCTGTCTGAAGTTCCAAGGTAGATTTCCCCTGGATCAGGCAGTCGTTCAGGTAAGGATAAAAGTGAACTCTTAAAGTTGTGCAATGGGCTATAAGGGCTATAACAGGTGCTAGACATTTGGTGAAAACTTAGAGTAATAGCTAATCCTCCTGCCACAAAATAAAGACAGTTTCTGTGTTACTTGGTTGCAGGAACATGAAAGTAGGCATTGTTCAGGTCTAGGGTAACCATGTAGGCTCCCTGAAAGATCATGGGCAGGAATATTTGTAAGGTTACCCATTTTGAAATGTGGTATGTATAAGAACTTGACTAGTCTTGACACGTCTAAGAATGGTCTCCAGGTGCCTTCCTTCCTTTCTTGGGACTAGGAATTCCTGTTATATCTTGGTATGAAACTCATATTTACATACAAGTACAACCCTGTGCTCTCTTCTCCTGCAGGGAGTGATTGAACAGACCCTTGTTGTAGAAGCTCTGTTAAAACTGGGAGAAGTCTTTTGGTCACTTTATCATCCCTAGAAAAGTATTGCCCACCATTGAACTGGACGAAATAGCCTACTTCTATGATATTTAAGACCTACTGGTCGCTGCTGATGACGTTCCACTGTACTAGGAAGGAGGAAAGTCTCCCTGTAAGGGAAATCAGTGTGGGGGATGGGTTTTTGAAAGTGAGGGACTGGTGATGTGGAGAGCTTCCGTTGCTCTCTATTGGACATTAGATCCTTAAATTCCGCAGGTCTAGTTCTTTGATTAGCTTGCCACTTTCTGCTCTGTCTTAATCTCCTGCCTTGGGGAGGCCTCCATTTTTTGCCTTGGAGGCAGTGGACAACAATTCGAGTGGTAATTCCTTTTGTATCTAGGTAAGGGAGACAACAAAATATTTAACTGTTTTAAATTACTTCCCTTTCTTAACCAGTTTTTCAAAAACTCTCAGCAGGGGTACCAAAGAGGAATAAATCCCTTACCCAGTCGGGTATCGAGGAGTTCTGCCTTCACCTCACCTGACATGCATTGCATCCTCAGCCAGGCTAATTTGCACCTGACAGACCCCATAGCAGTTATCCTACATGATACATCTAAAGCATTAGATACATTTTAATGAGTGTCTGCACACCTGGAGGGCTGATTTAGCCATCGCCTGTATGTCCTTCGGCAGTCTCTTGTCAGAGATCCTCACTGCCTTAACAATGATCTTTTCTTGTAAAGACCCCATGTATTTCAACATGAGAAAGTGACAGTTAAGAGCCCTCATAGCCAGGGCAGCTAATGTACAAGTCTTTTCACCAATCTGTCAGGCATTCTGTTCTGTCATTTGGTATAGGATGTCTGGCTGTACACCCTGGGGCTCCTTTGGCATATTCAGTAGACACCACTGAAGGATCTGGCTGGGGGTTCTCCTAAAGGTGCTTATGAGCATCCAGCACTCCACAGAAATGACACGGCTTCCTAAGGGCAGGAAGAAGGGAGTTAGGATGCAGACCGGTGTTCTCAAAGTCATCATCTAGAACCACATACATGGGTGGAATTGCTAAAGGTCTAGGAGATAACAGGCACAACAGCTCTCTGTAATGGGTCTGGGTCTGGGCCTAAGAAAACTCTTTGGTCTCCCAACTGAATACCTCCTTCATCTTGTGCAGAGTTTCTCCAAAGGACAAGTCCTCAGGGGTACAGGCAGAGGAAAGTTGTCATATGAAGCTGAGTCTGGGAAAGACTGAAGAGGGAGGTGTTCTGCATAAGACTGCTCTTCCTCAATTCTGAATTCTGGAGAAGCCCCTGAATAGGCACCTCTGGCTGGCTAGGCCACCTGGACTTCATCAAATCCGTGAATTCCTGGGCCAGCTTAACCAGGTCCTGAGCACCAACCCGAGTAGAAGGGGATGAGATAGCATGGGCTGGGGCAAGCCAAGTGGTTTCTTGGGCTTGGGGGCCCAGAGTTTTAAAGTCAAACCCTTAGGATAATGGTGGATGGTTGCTACCTCTATCCAGTTCCCTGGGAATTCTCATGTATGACTACTAAGGGAGTACCGCCCTCAGTTACCAACACTCTAGCATAAGAAGCAGCGGCTATGGACCCAACCAACATTGGTGTGGTACTAGTGACTGTGATGTGGCTTCCTGTCATGGCAGCCTCCCAAGGGGTCCTACCAGAGGGTACAGGCCTAGTGGTACTAAGACCAAGAGGCTGCACAGGCACCTCACCAGAGTCATTGACAGAAGACCTACCCAAAGACTGTCTATCATCCATGACATTCTTCTCCTTTGGTTTATCTTGTTGATTCTTAGGGAGGGAACTGGCCAAAGCCAAGGTATGTAATGCGGCAGATGATACTGGATCTGGATACTCCATGTGGTCTGCAAGGACTTCAGCTCTATGTTTTAAGGTCTTGGAACAAAACTTAGCACAATCCTGACAACTGGAAATGTTGTGCTATGGCCCTAAGCAATACAAAAACAGAAATCCCACACATTAAACAGTTAACTTTTTCAAACATTATTTAGAAACAAAATTCATCAATGGGATATTTATCTAAGTATAGACTAAACAGAACTCAGCAAAAACAAGCTGACCAATAGACTGCAAGTGTTAGAAACAAGAGTACCACATCAAACTGCACAGCTAGAAAGGACTAAAATGGTATCAACGGATGCTGGCTTTATACTCTGACATCCAGACATTGGCCCTTGGTTGTCTGTCAGCTCGGGATGATGCAATGAATCTTGGTGTTGGGCTAATCATGGGCTTCTGCAAGGCAGGAAGACCCAAGGCCAAGTACTGCAACAGTGACTATGATGAAAATCTGCCTTCAAACTGACTTGTGTTTTCAATGTGGATTTTCTTTGGAAATGTCGGTCCTTAGTAATTGCACTTATGAGTTATACTCACACCAAGGAGTCACATTTCTATGAGTTATACTCACACCAAGGAGCCGCATTTCTATGAGTTATACTCACACCAAGGAGCCACATTTCTGAGTTATACTCACACCAAGGAGTCACATTTCTGAGTTATACTCACACCAAGGAGTCGCATTTCTATGAGTTATACTCACACCAAGGAGTCACATTTCTATGAGTTAAACTCACCAAGTGGTCACATTTCTAGGAGTTACACTCAATCAGGAAGCAACAATAAGATGCATTATTCTATGCCATACCAAGCAGCACGGTTAATATCACAGTTTGGTTAGGATCTGAAAAATAAGGACAAGATAGAAAAATTGTGTCTGCCGCCTACAGACCTTGTATAACTTAAATTTGAATGAACTGAAAGATTGTTGTCTTCATTCCCATTTGCCAAGTTCTTCATGCTCGCCTTTTTCTGTTGACTACAAAAGTGTTGCTGCAGTTCAGCTCCAGCTGAAACCAACACATGGCTTTTGGAAAATTGTTTGCCATGGCAACTGAATCAGCTATAAATATAACTCATAGTATGGTTATGATTGAATTATTAATAGTGGTCCCTTTAATGATTTGTAGCCCTTTACCTGCAGCACGGAGAAGATAAGTACTATAACCTGGATTCAGCTTGTTCTTATTCTTAAATTTTAAAATATCTTTGGATTGCTTATGTCGCCTTGATTGTTTTGTGCTGTTCTTGAAAATGCCAGCATATTGGGAAGCTGTTGCAGCACCTACAACCATCTTGGTGAAAAAATTATTTCTCTCATTCCCCCAGAACTATCCTTCTCCTATTTCGTAGGTTTACAGGCAATTACTGGGCTAGCTGCCCTTGTGAGCCATTTTAAGACTAGCCAATTTCCTTTCGAAGATGAGATTCAAACCCTGCACCTTGTGTCTGTGAGAGAAACACCTTAACCATTATACCACCCCAATCCAAAAAGTTCATAGGTAAGTACTAAGATAGCTAGCTGCCCTTGCGGTGTCCATTTCAAGCTTAGCTAATTTCCATCAAGAGTGAGGAGTCAAACCTTGTGTCTGCAAGGTAAACACCACAGCCATTATGCCAACCCCCTTCCATTAATCCAAGTACTTGGCATGGGAATAGAACCCACAGTATCCTTCACCAAAGGCAAGTGTGCTATTTGACTACTGAGCTCAAATGATTTTCATAACATGTCCCATTTATTAGTATTTCATTGTTTGCTATATATATTGCCTCAGAGTATATCTAATACTACTGACAATGTTAGCATGTGCATGCAGAAGTATGCACCCTCCTGGATTCACCATCCTAAATGATTGAACAGCAAGTAAATGGGTGCTTCAGGTCACACACTGGCTTTTTATACTACCCAACAGAATATAAATGTAGGTATCACTCGCACAACGGTTAATACAGGATGTCAGTGTTCTCTGAAATTTAAGAGACAACCACCAGCTAATTTCATGAGGAGGACAGAAAACACAACTTGAGAACTTCATGTCAGCAAGGCTCAAGGTGGACAGCTGTATAAGCAATAACAAGGAATTATGACTCCTAAAAGTATTTTTGTACAAGGGGATAAAGAGTGAGCCAAGTGACGGTTTATGAAATGTGAATTATGTGTACAAATTATTCAAACAAAGGAGTACACAGCCACTTAGGAAGACTGTTTAAAAACTGTTTCATTCTGCAGTCAGTAAACAAGAGTGGATTATGTAAACTTACATATTACTTAAAAGCTGTACAAGATGAAACCATCTAGCAATGCATTGTACAAGATGATACCATCTAGCAATGCACTGTACAAGACGATACCATCTAGCAATGCACTGTACAAGATAATACCATCTAGCAATGCACTGTACAAGATGATACCATCTAGCAATGCACTGTACAAGACGATACCATCTAGCAATGCACTGTACAAGACAATACCATCTAGCAGTGCACTGTACAAGACGATACCATCTAGCAATGCACTGTACAAGACGATACCATCTAGCAATGCGCTGTACAAGACGATAACATCTAGCAATGCACTGTACAAGACGATACCATCTAGCAATGCACTGTACAAGACGATACCATCTAGCAGTGCACTGTACAAGACAATACCATCTAGCAGTGCGCTGTACAAGACGATAACATCTAGCAATGCACTGTACAAGACAATACCATCTAGCAATGCACTGTACAAGACGATACCATCTAGCAGTGCGCTGTACAAGACAATACCATCTAGCAGTGCGCTGTACAAGACGATAACATCTAGCAATGCACTGTACAAGACGATACCATCTAGCAGTGCGCTGTACAAGACGATACCATCTAGCAGTGCGCTGTACAAGACGATAACATCTAGCAATGCACTGTACAAGACGATACCATCTAGCAATGCACTGTACAAGACGATACCATCTAGCAGTGCGCTGTACAAGACAATACCATCTAGCAGTGCGCTGTACAAGATGATACCATCTACCAGTGTGCTGTACAAGATACCATCTACCAGTGCAAAATACTTGCCTAGGAACAGCTCGCCCTAAAAAGGCCCTGTTCCCACAACGAGGTGATTTGCAATTCATACGTTAGCCACAAAGAGGTATGGCCTCATTACTGCCTAATCTGCATGTTTTTAAATCACAGTAACTGAGCTTCAACTCGTGGTAGTAAAGTGCTGCTCATATAGGCATTGGCATTCCCCACAGTCCACTGTGCACATCTGAGAAAGGGACTTTTTTTTTGGGGGGGGTGCCACACGTGCAAGTGTATGTATGCACTACAGTCCCTGTACCTGTCCACCTGACACCGATCACCATAATAGATTAACTGCTCCCATGGCACACTTGTAGTTATCCTGGTGGCTGTGTCTGCGTACCAAGCACTGTAACAGTTTATGTGCCATTATGGAACTTTTGTAGAATCCCTGGTGTCTAATGTTTCCTTCCCACCACCGATCCCCATAGTGATGCTGGTGCAGTGAAGTCACTTCCGTTAAATGTATCCCTGGTGCCTAGCGATTCCCCCTACCCCCTGATCCATGTACTGATGCCAGTGCCATGAAGATACTTCACAACTGTGTTATCCCGGTATCTAGTGGCTCCCCTCAACCCCCCAATCCTCATACCACAGTCCCTTAGGTAGTTGAATCTTTTGGAAGTGTTCAATATTTCGATATAACAGGCTCAGCCAAGCTGATCTATATGGCTGGGTGATTTCTTGAATCATTCAACATGTGGATGGCTTCCTGGAGGCTGTTTCACAGGAGATAGCACATGGCTACTTAGCATATATCTCTCCTCCAGACTGCCTCATTAGCATTCAGCATGGCCATGGGGCCAGCCTTCTGCAGTGCTGCATGTTTTTGTCCTAAAGCACCATGTTAAGGCAGTTGTTGAATATCAAATGATTACCACAACACGTATTCATAGTGGTAACTTCATGAATTACCCCTTATTTTCAGTTTATCACCAAAATGAAGTATACATTTTGCATACTTTTAATTGCTTTTATTATATGATGTGGTAACATTGCTTCTGCAACACTTACAGTAAAGATAAAAGATATCCGCTTTCTAGAAAATAATTTCTTTTTCTACTTTTCACTTCTTTTGGGCCAGTAATGCAAAACAATGAGACACTATTAGAGTACACAGCTTTCTCAGAAGTGCTGCTATATAAGTTTCTGCCTTACTTGGGGGGAAAAAAAGGCAGTAGCACATTTGTAATTGTCCCAATCCAGATCCGCAAGCTGGAGAATGGTGTCTGAACACACACACACTTGGCCACCACCTCAATCATGCAGTTCCTTTGGCTGATCTTTTCTGTCTGGACAATCAGGAAAGCAATGTGCATTTGATGAACAAGAGATACCCATCAGGAGCTGCTTCATCTCCTTGTGTGGTCCTACACACCAGCAGGGGGTGCTGTTGCAAACAAGGCGGTACAAACCATTCAAAAGGTGGTCCTGCTCAGAATAACCTCTGAAAATGTTCAGCTTTAGAAGACAGTATTTTCATTAAGCTAGGGCCATACACAACACTGGCCCTCCAAACAATCTACTGGCTAGCACTTTAAGCTATTTCCAGTCTCGTGGTATTTTATATTACATGATCAGTCAGTTAAACAGGCAGTGCTTTGGACAACTGGAAATTTGAGCCAGGGTCTTCAATGGTCCGCTGGACTGCAAGCCTAATAATCTTTGTCTTTAAGAGTCTTGGAAGCTGAAAATCTCTCCTCAATCTAAGTCATATACTTACAACCAGATCCATCTCAAGGCAAATGAGGCAGCTGTCTACGGCCTGGTGTCAGCTTGGGGGGGGGGGTGCCTAGCTTTAAAAAATAAAAATGCTCTGCTTACATCTTAGTTCCATTTGTGAAAATGGAAGACACAACCTGCTGTTTGAATCTTAAACTTAGTTCCCTTAAAGGGAACATAACTGATGTCAGCTCACATTCTCAACTCTTATAAGCAAGACATTAATGCATGCAGGAGATCTGAGAATTCTCAGTATCCAAGACCTCCTCCTTCCCAGCGCTCAGTGCATTTCTCATCAGCAGGCAGATTTTTAGATCATATATATGCCACAACCTAAGTGCATTACTCAGCAGATTTAGACCTGTGTGTGTGTGTGTGTGTGTGTGTGTGTGTATATGTGTGTGTGTGTGTGTATATATATATATATATATATATATATATATATATATATATATATATATAAAATGACCCAGTTAGAAGGAGCTGTCTAGTTAAATAACATGCTTAGGGTCAAACCCTGTACCTTGGTTTCTGTAGGCAAGAAACTTAATCCTACATACAAACTGCTGAACACAACTCTTTATTTATTTATTTATTTGTTTATGCATGCATGCCTTCTTTGGTAAATCTCAGCAGATTACAGCTAATCAATGTCAGTCATTACAGTTTCACAGTTTTTGCGGTTTGTATAAAACATTTTGAAGCAAAACCTGTTAACTTTTTGAATAATTTAGAGAGGTCTGCTCTTACAAGTTTCCAGTTTTGGAGAACATTTCTGATTTTTGCTTCATAGCCTTATAACTATTAGATCTGGTGCCATCATTTGCCAGACTTCCCTGTTGCATGGCATATCTAGGTCAAGAAATGCTATGGCAATATCACAAGCACACCAATTTTTTAATGCAACACAGGCAACTTATTCTTTAAGGGCAACAGGAACTGCATTTGCAGATGAATCACCAAAATGAAACGTTGTTTGCCAGCAGCAACATCTGCATTAGTAACCGTTCTCTTCAATGTCATATTATTTGGATGACTTTTTACTTTGGCTGAGATTGTGCATATTGACACAGCATATGTTGCCTGGAGGCTAATATTTCTTCTTATGCTCTTATAAATATTTTATTTAAACTGTGGTGCACTTGGCTGGATCATATAGTATGATGCTAGTGATCTTTACACAATTTCATGTAGTTTATCCAAAGCTACCAAAAAAAAAAAAAAAAAAAAAAAAAAAAACGTAATTTATTTCTTCATAACAATGAGTGTACACAGTCAAAGTTTCTATAACTGCTGGTGGGAGAGGGGGTCTCTCTGTGAAAGACAGTACATTAAAAATGACCAGATGATAAAAGCATAAACAGTCTTTGCAGGAGTGTGTGTGTGTGTGTGTGTGTGTGTGTGTGTGTGTGTGTGTGTGTGTGTACGTGCTTGTGTGTGTATTTGTGTGTGTGTGTATTTGTGTGTGTGTGTGTGTTGATATTTTGGTCATCATTATTATTTTTAAGAGAGACATCTGAGAGGGATTAAGTCAACAATGTACCTATAATTGCTAGGCTTAGAGAATGTGGATAAACATAACTGACCCTACTGAGCTAAAAGTTAAAAAAAAAAAAAAAGGTCATTAATTTTGTCTTTGCAGGACTAGTGTATAATTATGTAAGGCAAACTGGAATTCTCCAGGAGGGGCTGACACAGAAACAACTGGTGTCAGAGCCATGGACTAAAATTAAATGCCAAAAAAGGCATAATAGTATCCTTTGAAAAGTCATCCACTCCTGGACACTGTTACATTGACAGCACACCCATTAGAGTTAGCCAGTAGTCAGGGACTTGGGACACACACAGATAATAATCTAGCCTTTGACCATCACATGTCTACAGTGGTGAGGAAATCATTATATGCTGTGCAACTTATAAACAAAGGTAAGCATCTAAGTCCAAGAAAGACATTGTTCCACTGTATTCGGCATTCCTTAGACCTATCACTGAGTACAATGCCCCCTTTGCCATGTACCCAACCAGGCATATCCAACAATTGAATGTCCACAGAAGTTCCTCACTAATAGAATACAGGGAGCAGGTAAAATGCCCTATGCAGACTGCCTCAAGGCCCTGTCCCTGTATTCGGTCTCCTACAGGATGTTGAGGGGACATCTATGCCTGGCATTCAGGGCACTGTCAGACTACACTCTGATGGAGCACCTGCATATCCACAAAACAAACAGCACCAGAATTACCTATTCTAAAAAGACAAACCTTACCTGTGATATAAACAGGACCTGCTGGAGACACAGGTATGTATCCCAGACACTACTCCTTCTATGCAACAGGCTCCCCATCCATGTGAAGCAGAGTTCCTCTCTAACACAGTTCAAGTGCAACTTGGATAATTGCTTGGGCAACATGAAATTCATCCCTGGTTTGGCACCTATGTCTCTAATGGACAGAGGCAACCTGTAAATGGTTCATCTCCCAGGTCCCTGCTTGTAAATGTTTCATCCAAAACCCCTGGTTACACCTATCAAGGGTAGCAGAACTTGTCAGAGATTTGGAATGCTAAAGGCCCTTGTGGTTGTTATCCTAGTAAACAACTATGAACCTATGAAATACTTTTCTTTGACCATTTTTAATCACAATCAGATGTGATGTATACACAGATGATAAAATGCCAATAATGTTTTGAGTACAGATATTGGTGGTTTATAATTATAGCCATTTAAGTGGTCTTTTATGATTAAAATGTTTTGAAATGGGTACTTTTGTTATTATTGGTTCATATATTTGAACATTTTTTCAGTAAGTGATGAAAAGACTATAGTTTAAAAACACACTAACACATGTATAATTTAAAATGATCAGCAAGGTGAATCACAAAAACACATGCATTTATGCATGGTCCTAAAATGTGTGCAGGAGGACCCATGATTTGAAGACAGCCTGTGGCCCAAAGTACACAATCCACCACTGGATACACAGTGCTTTCAAGATATGTCTGACATACATGGCCATTGACTGCAGAGTTAGAATTCAACTTAACATTATGTATGACACAAGGAAAGCAAGACTCACTGTTTGCCTGTGCATGAAGATAGTTTAATTTCCTATTAGTATGAATCTGTAGTACGTCTGATTTTCATGGGTGACGCAGAGGCAGGCCATAGGGAGCTCCCTTAATATAAACATTGACTTACATAAATGGGTATCTCACTTCTCTAAACATACACCACGTTGCAGATACAATGCAAGATCACTTCAGCACCATGCTGAAACAGTCTAAGCAGGTGAAATGTGGCCCTATCAAATGCTGCATCCCCAACTTACTAGGCTGGGAGATGCGTATGTCACATTAAGAACCATGCTAAGTTAATGTGCTTATTAGTTAATGTGCTTATTTAAAATACTATGTCCATAGTGCTTAAGCATGCTGCCAATATAAAGAAAGCAGCATTCTACTGTACACCAATCAAAGGCGTTTTGCCTTTTATGTACTTTTAATTTCTCTTATAAATACGAGACTTTTTATGAAACAGATATTTTTTACTGTACAGAGTAAACAATACACTTCCAGTTTAGGCATGCTGGACAAAAAGTCCCATATGGTTTGAACTGAAGTTGTGTAACAAATAACTGCTGATGTCAAATGGAAATTTCCAGAAGCTCATCAAATTCAAATATACTTAATGCCATTACTTAATTTGCTGTTCCTATTTTGTTACATACACATTACAAGGCAGACCTATGAACTGTACCTATTTTTTTATGTATGTACCTTCTCTAAATTTGATTTACCCCTTTAGAAATGTAACGATTTTTGGAAGCACATTCCTATTTTCAGGCTTGATTTACCTCTCACGATTCTTCTGAATTTCATTCCTAATTATACGGGATTTTAAAACTATTACGCAAAACGTGAAGCCAGTATTTAAAAAAAGAGGGTACACATTACATCTCCCTTTTTTAAAAGTAAATGACTTTGTCAGATACATTTTTGCAATACCATTCATTAAAGATTATAGATTTTATACAACCTTTTTGATAATATGCTAGTACTTTTGAATCATTTTTATCATTTCAGCATTAAACTTGTATTTAACAGTAACCCACAATCCTGCTGAAAGTGGGAAGAGTTCTGTAGCATCCGGTATCCACATTTTATGCAAATTATTTGCAGAGTTTTTGGTAGGATTATAAAAACCACCAAGCAAGTGTTAAAATACACCAGACTACAAAGCCAGCGAAAAAGATGCCACCAATCTTGTATTAAATAATTTATTCTCACTGAATAACACACTGGTGCCTCGGCACAGCCTTCCTGGAGTTACAAAATATGCCACACCATACATCCATATATATACACACATATATTCACTTAAATACAATTAATCAAACAATCACCTAATTAATCAGCCATCAATTAAAATAATCATATATACGTTTTAAAGAAACGCTCTCCAGTTACATTCACTATTTAAACCTGCTGGAGATAATGTAATACCTTTTAAAATATATAAATTCTCTTTATACAATAATTTCTTTTTCATTAATACCATCTGTTTCTGATAAAAGCTTGTATTTTGGAACATATAACAGTGAAAAGTCACTGCTATGACAAGTAAAAAAAAATGTAAAGCTATAGGACTCATAGCATTATTGTTTTTTATGTCTCTAATATGTTCTTCCAACCGTAACTTGAATATTCTTTTAGTCTCCCCTATATAAAACAAGTTACAGGGGCAAGACAGAGCATATACCACTGATTTAGTTATACATAAAAAAGGTGAAGTGGAACAGAATTTCGCACAATTTATTTTTTCAAAACATTTGGTGATGCTGGAGCTAACCGAACACCTTCCACAAGGGATGATTACCTATTTTGCAAGAGCTTATTTTCCAGTTTTCAGCATCTGCAGGTTGAGAGGTATGTGCCAATGTATACAGGGAAAAAAAAAACTTCCTAGGGCCTGGATAATGTCATGTAGGTGGGTTAGGTGAAACTATGCAATGATTTGCATAAAGAAGTCTTTTTAAAGCACGGGATGTAAGCACAGCAATCATATGCGCATCATTATTTGTCTAAAGCAATGAACTGTAAAACTACTGCATATCACAAGACATATGGAGGGGGCAGGGGGAGTTGCCCCTCACCTCAGAAAAAGCACTGGTTTTGTGCATAATGCCTTAGATCAAGAATTCTGCTGGTCAATACGTTTGTTATGGAGCAAACGCATTCAAACTAAATGTACCCTGATGAACTACCATGAACGTCTCTCTCTGTATGTGTGTGTGTATACTATGCACACACTATATATATATATATATATATATATATATATATATATATATATATATATATATATATATATATATACACACACACATTTTATATATAAACACACATTATATATATATATATATATATATATATATATATATATATATATATATATATATGTACACACTCACACACACACATACACACGCACACACACACACACACACACACACACAGTACACATGCATACACAAGACACAAAAAGCACAGATCCTTGTAGTGAGGCACAATAGTTTTCCAGCCTTAGAGGGTGACATGCCCCCCCCCCTCAGGAAAATAAGCAGACTGTAGACAAGATCAGTTGAGACTTCACAGCAATCAAGTACTTACTTCAGTAAACAAAACCTCTTTAATGAAACAAAGATAGATGAGCGCTTTTGTCCTTAAAAGAACTTTGTCAGATCTAACTCCAGTTTACATGGCATGCAGTATTAACTGCTTTAAGACGGATCATTGTAAAGTCACTCGAGCTGGGGTTATAAATGTATGTCATAGGTTGTTCATCCCAGCTACAGTAGGACATGTCTCATCTTTTACACGTGTTCTGCATATCTATCTACTCCTATTGGTAGCTAATAGGTAATAACTTATGTGCTGTATTCCTATCCTGTTTGGCTAGAAATCTTGTCCCTGACTATATATAACTATTAGCACATCACATGAGTAAATGGTATTTGCCATGTCTATATTGGCCAACAAGTACTAAAAACTATGTGAACAGCCATCCATCCATCCTCCACCCTTAACTCCTTTATCCCCCATGTTGCACATGGGGTCAGGGTGTCACTACAACAGTAACAATCATCTCGAGCCAAGGTTTTACACCGCAGGGTGGCTAGCCCTGCCATGGCTGTGACAACCAAATTAAAATCCTAAAGTGTTATACTATAGTAATTATAACTGCAGCTAGTCAGGATAATCTGGCTAAACCTATGACTGGGAGCACCTACTGTAGCTTGGATGACCAGCCCATGACATACATTTATGACCCAGCTTGAGTGACGGTGATCTCTTTATTAAAGCAGATAAACACTGCAGGCCATGTAAACTGGAGTTAGATCTGACAACACTCAAGGGCGAAATCACTCATCAAGTTGTTTTTCAGTAAAGTTGTTTTGATTACTAAACAAGTTATAAGTGCTTGATTACCGAAGTCCCAACTGAGCTTGTCTACAATACATGGTTCTTTTTTTCTGATGTTTTAGGAGTCAGAGAGAGTGGCTTTGTTGCTCACAAGTACCAGTCTTCCCTGGGGTCTATATAGATGTGCACACACACACACACACACACACACACACACACACACACACACACACACACACACACACACACACACACAGACACACACACACACACACACAGACACACACACACACACACACACACACACACACACACACACACACACAATCTGTGTTTGCAGATACATAGACTGATCACTTTTTCTATGAACGACTGATGTAAGAGAGCTCATAATATTGCTTGATCCCAAATGAATGAGAACACAGTACCCAGTAATAATCCACCAGCAAAGATCAAATATAAGCATTTTTGTAAGTGGCAAGAACCCCTGCAAGCCCAAAATGCATCTACAATTTGTGAATACTAACTCTGCAGTCACACAACACCCAGGAAAAACTTAACTCTCATTAAATCACACAGGAGTCTCAAACAGACAGCAGTTTCCCAATGCCTAAACATTTAGCCGTTAATCCATGACAAATGGTAACGAACTATATGTTCCAGCATTTAGAATTTGAGTAACTGGCCTTGATTGTACAACTGCATGTAGCAAAAGCTTGCTCTCTTTTTATACACGATTTCTTTTTATAAATCTTCAGAATAATGTTGCATTTGTTTAGTTTAGTGTCAACATGCATCAGTGTGCAGCTATAGGCAGTCCAAGCAGTGTGGAAATTAGTGCAACTAAGCTTAGTACCAGCTGCTCCCAGCTTGCCCTTAATGGAACAGTATGTGCTCTTTAAAAGCATTATGTTTTTAGTAAACAACAAAATAGAATTATTAGAAATCAAGCAGAATGGCATATTCATTCATTACTCTGAGATATCCTAATCTAAATGAATATAAAACAGCATCGAAGAGCGCTCACAGGCACAGGATGTGCACGTACAAAACAGGGAATAAAAAATGTTACTGTATGTTGCACCAGTCAGAAATGAACACTGGAAAGGGTTCCATTTTCAAGTCATTTTATTACCTAGAGTATTACCCTCAGTATACTAGCTTACAAGTTTGTTTATAGCAGAGCTCCAAATTAGAAGTGGCGTTGTTGTGAAATAGTGGAAATATAACAGAACTCACTCAATCAGGAGGATTTTAAATAATTCAGCAACTTCTCCAGCTGTTGAAAGGGACTACTAATGCAGTACCAGTAACTTTCTCTCTAAACAATGCACACTGGGAATTTAATGACGCAAACCAGATATGATAAGCCAACAATCAAATCAGTAACTACCTTAGGAATGCTACACAGAGTTTAAGGAAAAGTACAACTCCACTGGGGTCTTGAGTTATCAGAAGCTAAACAAGATACAAGACTGAAGTTAATTACGCATTACATTTATGCAAGATAATAGGAGAGTGCAGGAAATTAAGCATTTAACAAGGAAAAAATCTATATCATGGGCCTCTTGTGTTTCTCCCATGTGTGTATTTTTTTTTTAACTGTGCAGATTAAAAGGAGACTGTACATTAGGAAAGTTAACTAACAGCATACTAGCTTCCTCAGGTCAGACACTCCAATTTCTGTTAAAAAGTGCCATTATTATAGCAACAGACAGAGTGGACAAGGACCATCCAGCCTATTGTGTCAGTCATTATGCTGCATAATGGTTAAACTTCTTAACTGGCTGCTTATTTTTCAACTTTTCAAGGAGCCTCCACATGCCTGCCCAGAACACTTTGGATGTTCTTTTGTGTTTTTAAACCATCAAGAGAGACATTTTTTTGAGTTAGGCACTAATAGGACTTTACGGCTGCTTTAAAGAAAAGGGAAGACATTATAGGTTCATAGTTTGGTACTAGGCTATCAGCCCTAGGGCCTATACAAGCCTAGCCATAACAATTCCCCGGCTATTTCTTCCCACACTATTTACTTCCCTGGACCCCTGTCTAGCAGGGTGACTGACGTGATCCCCGGAGTGAATTTCCTTTCTCCCATCCAATTGTCAAGGTTCCTTTTGAAGAGGACCAAAGAGGAACTCTGCTTGACATGTATGGGCAATCTATTCCAGAGTCTGGGGAGTCTCTGGGTCAGGAACCTATCCCTCCAGCATGTTTTGTCTATTGTGATGACAAGGTTTAGATCCCTGGAGCGTGTGGCTCTGAGGGATTGGGATTTCTTTAAGTGTAGCATGTCTAACAGCTCTGGGTTTGACATGGCCTTGTATGTTAAGCAAAGATCGCCTCTGAGTAGACGATATGCGACAGAGTATAGCTGGAGTTTTTTAAGGCGGTCAGTGTAGGGCATCTGCTTTAGGCCTGTGATTCTTTTAGTGAGGTATTTCTGTGGCCTTTCCAGTTGTTGCAGATGTCTTGAGAGGTACATACCAAACGGGGCATTGTATTCTATAATGGGTCTAATGAGGGATGAGTACAGTGGGACAATGACCTCCTTTTTTCTGGATGAAAAGCCCTTAGTGATGAGGTGTGCCACATAGAAGGATTTCCTGACTGTTGTGGCAATGTGGTTATCGAAGGTGCGACCACTGTCCACCTGTGTCCCTAAGTCTCTTATCAAACTTTCGGTGTTTAGTGTACTGCCACCTACATGGTAATTCACGGATACATGTTTTTTCCCAAAGGGGATAACTATACATTTCTTGGCATTGAGCTTGAGCCCATGGCTCTGGCACCAAGCATCTGTTTCTGTAAGGCCCTTTTGTAGAGTATCCACATCATTTGGGGATTCAATAATAGCTCCCAGTTTGCAGTCATCTGCAAAATTTGTTTGCATTCATTGTCTGATGGCCCATTTCTTTAATGTGAACCATCAACAAAGACATCTCTTTAGAGTGAGGCACTTACAGGATTCCTATGGCTGCTTTACATAGCAGGGTAGACAAACACAGGTTGCTTCCACTGATCTAATCAACATTTCCTCAAATTACAGATGGTACTGCCCCCACCAAACTGGCCTATATTTTAGATAATCACTGTGTAAGGTAACTCGTGGTAGTACAGCGGTAGCGTTGTTGCCTCACAGCAAGAGGTTCTCCTGTTTGATTCTCGGCTGGAGTGCCTTCTGTGTGGAGTCTGCATGTCCTCCCCACGGTCGAGTGGCTTCCGAAAGACATGCGTGAATAGGTGCGCCTTCTCTGAAGGTTGGGCGTTGGGCTGGCAAGTCGGCACCATAAAAATTCTACTGCCAATCATTAGTGGACCGAAGTTCCGCTGTGGCGACCCCTAATCGGGAAAAGCCGAAAAGACAAAACAACAACTGTGTGAGGGTTTGTGGAGGGGAATTACTGTTTGGACACTGACAGATCAGAGCAGACAGCTCTACTATAATGCTTCATAGTGAAGAAGAGATGGAACAGACTGCCCATACATGTCAAGCAGAGCACCTCCTTGGCCCTGTTCAAAAGGAACCTTGACGATTGGATGGGAGATAGGAAATTCACCCTGGGGATCATATCAGTCACCCTGTTAAACAGTGGTCCAAGGAAGTAAATATTGTGGGAAGAAATATCCGGGGAATTGTTTGGCTAGGCTTGTATAGGCCCTAGGGCCGATAGCCTAGTACCAACCTATGAGGGCCCTTGATAAAGGTAACACCTTGACCACGTTCAAACAGGACCATCTTTAGGACTTAGATCTTCCAAAAGAGGAATCAGGACTGGCAGCACAATGAAAAGAATGAGGTTCCCTCCGGACAGTGACATCTTACAAAAAGTCTATGTCTTGTTAACTGCAGGTTGAAACACTGAACAGGCTAAGGTGAGCAGAGGGCTAGATTTCTGATTAAAAAAAGCCGGATTACTATTATAGAGAGGATGCCGGGCCTTAGTGGTACCTAGCTAAACATTTGCGGAAGTGTATGACCTAGTCAAATGAGAAGAATGAAGCCTTATTGTTCCATATAAACAGAGAGAGAGAGAGAGAGAGAACACTGACAACTATTATGGTCCACATGAACTGCAAGATACAGACTAGTAAGGACTGAAGGGGAGTGAAATCCTCTCAACTTTCAGCTTCATTAGCCAGTGGGCAAGTAGAAAAACATGCCCCCTAGATGTTCAGAGTCTATCCAGTCCTCATTCTATAACGGAGAACGGAAGGAGAAATTACTTTTCTAAATTCTGTCTTGAGACATGACCAGCCTCAGACTAACAATGGGTTTAATTTCTTATCTGCTTTCTAGCACAGAATTACTTAACAAAAGAGCCACGGCCACGGGGCACAAAAAGAACTCCTCATTTACATTTCCAAACAGTCTGACAATTTTCTCTTCCACCAGGACTGGGAAGGATCAATCCCTGTTTTGAAAGAAAAACACAATATGAATTCACTTTCAGTCCAAATAAACCATATAATTTTCAACCATTCATTCATTCGTTTTGCACTACCTGCAGTTTGAAGCTTGAGATTCTCCTGGCACTCGATAACCAAAAGTCAGAGACTCCATCCTGAATGGGGTACAAGTTTACTGTGGAACCTTTAAGCAGTTCAACTCTCTCTCTTTTTTTTTCATGTAAATCCAAAAATACATCACATCACTTCATCACCAGTGTTGCCTTCTGAAAGATCTGACTGGTACAGCTAAAATCCCAGAGATATTAAATCAGCAAGTGATAGGGTCTTAGACATCGCTCATCCATGTGAAGAGCCACTGTTCTAGAAGTTAGGTGGCATGATGGAGAACGGTAGCAGAACTCTGGTTATGATGCAAAGGATGTGGGTACACACAGTGAGCTTTGGTAACACAAGAACCAACAAGTGGAGTGGAGGTGACCGAGCTGATGGCCTGCTGTTCCATTAACGAGGGAAGGTAGGAGTCCTGTTCCACTGCTCAGACCACGTAAAGGTCTGCTGAACAGACAAACAGCACAATTCCCAAAAAGCGGCAGGATGTTGCTAGCGGTTAACTTGAATATGGATGCATGTGTGTAAGAGGGTTAGGTCAGTCTAGGCAATGCAACAATGCTGTTTCAGAAGATCTGCGTTACCCCACCCCACCACCACCAGTGATGACAGAGATCTAGCTATTCTTGCTTTCTGCAGCTAGTATGTCACAGGAGCATAAATGGAGGTGGTAGACAGGAAGAAGTGACAGGAAAAACCAGAATGAATGCATAGGATGGAGGAAAAAAAAACACTTTTTAAAAATCAGCATTACCCACATTCCATTATTACAAAAAGTAAGCATTTAACAGTGGAAAAAAGTGTATCTTGGAACCACAACAAGAAACTATCCTTTTAATGCGAATAATTAATCCACTAAAAAGTGGCAAAAAGCTTCAAATCCAACACATTTGTTATTCTTTTCTTTTTCTTCCCCAACTGCTAAAATTACTCCGTAGGGATAGCAAACAATGGCAAATTCCACAAATTCTGGTACATTCTTATATCAATAGCTGCAAAGAAGTCAAAGACTGCAAGAAATGCAGAAATGCACCTGTACTTTGTTCTCTGATTCAGCCATGGTGGTGCAGCAGTAGCGTTGTCGCCTCACAGCAAGAGGTTCTCCCGTTCGATTCTCGGCTGGAGCGCCTTCTGTGTGGAGTCTGCATGTCCTCCCCGTGGTCGAGTGGGGTTTGGAAAGACATGCGTAGAATGGGCGTGCCTTTGTTGAAGGTTGGGCATCAAGCTAGCACCTCGGCACCGTAAAAATCTACTGCCAATCATTAGTGGACCGGAGTTCCGCTGTGGCGACCCCTAACTGGGAAAAGCTGAAAGAAGAATAACACATTTGTTCTCTGATAAAATTAGTAAATCAGCAATGAAACAAAAATGTTTTAAACAGTATTTTCATCCATTTACCTTGCAAGATATGAGTAACATATGAAATCTTTTAATAATGGTAAATGCATAGGTCCAGGGGGGCTTCCACTCAAAGGTAAAATAATATCTGAAGAGTTGCAGATACCCAAATTACTAAAATGATGCAACTATATGACAATCCCAGGGTATAACATGCCAGAAACTGACATTCATTCATTCATTCATTCATTCACTCATTTATTTATTTGACATTTGTTCACCAGGAAAGCCCGACTAGGTTACGAGGTACCCATTTTCAGTGGAGGCCTGGGGAGACAATCTCCAGCTACATATGGTTAACAGAATGAAAAAAGCACAGTTGTGTACACTTACCATAAATGTAGATGTTCGAGTGTATTCACGGTTGCACTCATCACACTTGGGTTATCTGCCTGCAGGTAGCCCTCAGTCGGCCCAAATACCATAGTCTTGGGATTTCTGTGTTGGATGCTGTTGCCTCTTCCATGACGTCAGGTTGTCAGGGGTATAAAACATGCAGCTGACACCATTACATCAGTTTTTCTTGCCCCAGATGTCAGGAGCCCCCAAAATATGAAGCAATTACATGGTGTGGAACACCTCCAGTAAAAAGTAAATACCATAGCCATAAGATATGGACAAAAAGGGTTAGATAGAAAGTCTCGGAACATCTACATTTATGGTAAGTGTACACAACTGTACTATGTTCTTCGTGTTTCACTGTTGCAGTCATCACACTTGGGTTGATTCCCAAACCTGAGTAAGGGTGCAGGCAGTCAAGAAGTATTAGGGCTGGCTAGCAGGCCTTGTAAGACTGCTGTGGCAAATCCAGCTTTGGATTTAGAAAAGACAGGTAAGTGGTAATGCTTGGTGAAGGTGTGTACAGAACTCCAGGTTGTAGCTTCCATGATGTCCCTGGTAGGGCCTTCCCCTGAGAAATGCTGTAGAAGTTGAGGTAGCCCTAGTGGAATGAGTTCTGATCCCCTGTGGGGTAGGTTTTCCATGGTGTTTGCATCAGAAATGGATGCAGTGTGCTATCCATTTGGAAACTGTTTGCTTTGAAATGGCCTTGCCCTCTGCCCCTGTAGCAAAGCTGACTAGCAGCTGGTCAGATTTTTTGAAAGGCTTAGCCCTGTCAAAGTAGAACCTGAGCTGTCTGTGCATGTCCAAGGAGTGCAGGATCCTCTCTCCTTTATTCTGAGAATTAGGGAAAAAGGTTGGTAAATGGATGGATTGGTTTAAAGCCACACTGGATACCACCTTGGGCATAAATGATGGATTAG
Organism: Protopterus annectens; assembly: GCF_019279795.1. NCBI lineage: Eukaryota > Metazoa > Chordata > Ceratodontiformes > Protopteridae > Protopterus > Protopterus annectens. Next base: position 876,869,267 of record NC_056733.1, read on the forward strand.
TCCTGAGGGAGACCCTGTCAGCATGAGAAATAATGAAGGGTTCCACAGCCATTAGTGCCTGTAGCTCAGACACTCTTCTTGCTGAAGTGATGGCTAGAAGTAAGGCTGTTTTCCAAGAGAGGAATTTTAACTCTGCTGTAGGAGCAGGCTCAAAAGGGGGAAGCGTGAGCTTCTCTAGTACAAAGTTAAGGTCCCAGGCAGGGGAGGGAGCTCTCCTCGGGGGTCTTAAATTATTAGCTCCTCTAGGGAGCTGTTTGATCAGAAGATGAGAAAAGAGAGGTGGCTCAGTATTGTAATGAGCTGAGATGGCCGAGGCATGAATCTTAATAGAAGAGAAGGATAGGCCTTTGTGAAGTAGCTCTGCTAGGTAATCTAGGATTTGAGATAAGGAGGGCACGTCTGTCTCCTTTCCTAGAGACTGGCTCCAAGAAGAGTATCTTTTCCACTTTTCTGAATAGGATTTCCTAGTACTAGGCCTTCTGGCCTCAAGGATGATGTCCAGCACCTGTTTGCTGAGGGTTGCTGGTGGTGTGTTCAGGGAATAAAGCCAGGCTGCATGGTTCAGTGCTTGCAGCTGAGGATGCAAAATTTGTCCCTCCTGCTGGGAAAGCAGGGAGGGGGTCTGATGTAGGTGCCAGGGTGGCACAGCTGTCAGACTGCGTAGGAGTGGGTACCAGTGCTGGCATGGCCAGTCTGGAGCAATAAGGATTGTCGTTGGTCTGTTCTGCTTGATCTTGAGTAGTACTTTTGAGAGGAGGGGCAGAGGGGGAAAGGCATAAATTGAGAGGTTTTCCCATGTAAAGGATAGGGCATCCACTAGCCATGCTTGGCTGTGGGGATTTCTGGTGCAAAATTTGCTCAATTGATGGTTTTAGGGGGAGGCCAAGAGGTCCACCCCTGGTGTCCCCCACCTGTTGATTAGAAGTTTGAATGAGTTGTGTTCCACTTTCCACTTGTGTGGGTCCAGTAGATTTCTGTTTAAGTCATCTGCCAGTGAATTTTGTTTGCCTGACAGGAATTGAGCTTGCAGGTGCATGTGGATGCTCAAGCCTGTGTTCCACATGGCCATGGCTAACCTGCAGAGTGGGTAGGAATGAGTTCCCCCCCTGCTTGTTTATGTACCACATAACTGTGGTGTTGTCTGTCTTTATCAAGAGTTGTCCTGGAAGGATAAGGTATTTGAAGGCTGTCAGTACATTCTGTACAGCTAACATTTCTTTTTGATTGATATGCAGGTGAATTTGTCCTGGGCTCCATTTGCCTTGAATGCATTTGCCTGCCATGTGAGCCCCCCATCCATAGTCTGATGCATCTGTTGTCAGCGTTTGGGTGGCGAGGGGTTGAGTGAAAGGAAGTCCCTTGTTATGGATGTAAGCCTCTGCCCACCAAAGGAACTCTGCCCTTAGACAAGGAATGATAGGAATCAGTATTTTCAAGTCCTGAGAATGTTGACACCAGAGACTTTTTAAGTACCATTGAAGTTTCCTCATATGCAGTCTTGCATATGGAATTAGTAGAATGCATGAGGCCATGAACCCTAGGGCTTGTAGTATTTTTCTTGCAGATAGCTGGGCTTTGGTGGCCATTAGTTTGAAGTAGTTTGTCAAATGAACCTGCTTTTCTGCAGTGAGGAATGCCATCTGGGAAGTTGTGTTCAAGCTTGCTCTCAGGAATACAATATTTTGGCTGGGCACCAGATGTCATTTCTTTTCATTGATGGTGTACCCCAGAGAAGTTAGAAGTCTCTTTACAAATGCCAGGTGCTGAAGTAGCAATTCCTAACTGTCAACCTGAATCAGGCAATCGTCCAAGTATGGATAAATTTGAATTTTTTTCTGAATGCAGTATGCAATGGATGGAGCCAGGCACTTTGTGAATACCCTGGGTGCAGTAGATAAGCCAAAGGGAAGTGCAAAGAACTGACAGTGCATAGAACCTGCCCTGAAATGTAGATATTTCCTGCAAGATTCCCTTATGGGGATGTGCAGATAAGCTTCTTTTAGGTCTAGGGTGACTATCCAGTAGTCCTTGGCTAGCATAGGAAGCAGCTGTTGTAGTGTAAGCATCATGAATTTTGGAACCACCAGGAAGGTGTTGAGAATGGACAGGTCTAGGATAGGGCATCAAGCGCCCTCTTTTCTGGGCACCCGGAACAGTCTGGAGTAGAAAACCTGTCCCCTTTGCTCTATTGGAACAGGTTGAATAGCCCTGATACTGAGAAGAGAAAGTGCTTGCTTTTGAGCCTTTGCCCACTGGTTTGGAGAAAGGTCTGGCAACCTGCTTGGGGTTGGCAGTGAGTGGAAGTAGAATCTATCCCTGTGTTACAATGTTTAGGACCCATCGGTCCTGGGTAATGTATTCCCAGTTTATTGCATGCAGGGCGAGGTTTCTTCCTAGGAGTGCAAGTACTTGGGCATGGCTGGGAAGGATGATAGACAAGTCACTGTGAACTTTTTCCATAAGTGGGTGGCTTACCACTCCCGGTTTTAGAGGTGGGAGCACTCCATTGCTTAAGTCTCTGCATACTCTGAGACTGTAGTCTTGGTGGTCTGTTGCCCCTGGGTTTGGACTGAGAAGGCCTGGGAGGGACTGGAAAGGACCAGTTTTTAGAAGGCCAATGCCTACTGAATCTAGGTGGCTGTACCTGTAAGAAATCTTTAACAGTGTGCATAGTTTTAGCTTTTTCCTCCATCTTTTTAAGAACAACTTCTGCTTTTGTACAAACGTTTTATTTTTTATTTATTTATTTTATTTATCATATGTTGACCGGGAAAGTCCGACTAGGTTCCACAGAGCCTGTTTTCAGTGGAGGCCCGGGGAGAAATGCTCCAGATGCATGTCTTTGGAATGTGGGAGGAAACCGAAGTACCCGGAGGAAACCCACGCGAACACAGGGAGAACATGCAAACTCCACACAGAAGGCACCCCAGCCGAGAATCGAGCCGGAGAACCTCTTGCTGTGAGGTGACAATGTTAACCACTGCACCACTGCGCCGCCCAAACGTTCCTGGTTTAATGGAGCATCTAGTAATTTTGCTTTGACATTGTCTGGCAAGATTTGTTCCTTCAGCCAAGCATGCCTTCTCAGAACAGACCCAGTGACAGCAGCCCTGCAAGATGCTTCTAAAGCATCAAAACCACACTGCAAAGTAGGTTTATTAACTTGGTTTGCAGAATGCATTAACTCTTGTAAATCTTTATTTTCTGTACAATCTGGAAGCAACATTTTCTGTTTAATTAGTTCCATAATATGCTGCTGGTACTTCAACATGTGAAACTGGCAATCTAAAACCCTTATGGCAAGAGTTGGAGAGGTATATACATTCTTACCCCATCTGTCTAAAGCTGTAGAATCCCTGTCCGAAAGGGTAGGGTTTTTGGCTGTAGTAGCCTTAATATCTTTAGGTCCCTGGGAAATGGTCTCTGGATCTGCAGTGTGATTCTTAAAGAGAAATTTGTGTGAGTCAGGTACTCTGTAGTACCTGTCAGGCTTTCTAGGAGCTGGTGGTAAAGTATCTGGAGTAAGACTGGATTCCATGAAGGCATCATCTACAATATCCAGGACAGGGGGTATAGCTAGAGGCCTGTGCTGAGGCAAGTCTAAAAATTCTCTGAGTCTCTTTTTGGACTGTGGGTAATCATGGTATTCTCAGTGTAAATGCTCTCTCAAGGTATGCAAGGTTTCACCAAAAGAAAAGTCCACTGGAGGGGAGTCAGAGGGAATGGAATCCTCTGCATCTGAATCCTCATAGGTAGATAAGGGAATGTCTTGGTAATCAGAGGGATCATAGTCATTGTTCTCATGATCTGTAGAATCAGAAGGAAAATCAGCCCCTTGTCTTTTGGATGGGGAAGGCTGGCTTCCCCTAAGGTCTTCAACCATTCTAAGCATTTGTTTCTGTGGCATGGGAGCTTGAGCATGCACTTTGGTCATTGGTTTCTAGGTGTACTGTGAACTCTGGACCTGAGAAACTCGGTCATTTTAGTCAGAAACAAAGTAGACGGTTTAATACGAACATCGAAAGGTCAGAATACACCCTCAGAAGCCGGTGCCTGCACAGCGGCTCTGGACCCATCCAAGGTAGAGACATCTGCAGATTCCATAGTTGAAAAAGCATCTCGCAGCATACCGGACTCTGAATGGGTCTCAGCAGAGGCCTGTGAATCTGTAGAAGTGGGTATCAGGAGCTGCAGAAGCACCACACTGAGTACTGGTGAACTGGCGACTAGCTGAATGGAAGCATCGTCTGCAGTTTTGGACCTATGCGGTCTGTCTCTGTCTTTATCCTTACATTTTTTCAGAAGATCGAAAGTTGGATGGCTTATCGAAGCCATTTTGGAATACAGAGAACAACAGCGAACGAATTTAGCGACAAAGATAGTCCAACGACAAATAATCCGGGTGTTAAACAAGGCACAAAACCAACAGCGAGGAACGTCATGGTCTGGGCCTAAACAGGTGACGCAATAAGAATGAAAATCTCAGTGTGGTATTTGCTTTCCATAGGCAAGACAATTGTTAACTTTTTCTGACATCGGTTAGAGCAAGAAAAAAGGATCCCCAATGGGGTACTTAGCTTTAGAAGACTTCAGGTCTGAAACTCAAACAACGAAAATTTCAGTTAGCTGCAGACTGGCACTTGAGAACTGCTTCTGCTTCGGGCTCCCGCATGGCAAGAAAAGCTGATGTAATGGCATCAGCTGCATGTTTTATACTCCTGACTTCATGGAAGAGGCGACAGGATCCGACCCAGAAATCCCAAGACTCTGGTATTTGGGCTGACTGAGGGCTACCTGCAGGCAGATAACCCAAGTGTGATGACTGCAACAGTGAAACACGAAGAACATCTACACAAACATAATAAAGTCAAAACATTCAAGCACAAATATGAAAACACCACATTAGTCTGTCAGAATAAAAACTTAACAGACATAACGTGATGGAGTTAAAGCATAAATTATATGGAAAAACTGATAATTTAGTATGTAAATAATGCTGTATATTCCTATTATCATAAGTATTATTAATTTTCTAAAGATCATTAAATATTGGTAACAGATTATATTGCTGAAGGCGTAGGATAGTACGAGTAGAGAAGGGTAGGGTGTGACAGAGGGGATAGTAGGAATAGATGTGGAAAAGGTACAAGTGTAACCTTAGGAGAGTATGTGTAGAGGAAGGCAGGGTGGGGTTAGTTAGTGGTGGGGATAGAAAAAGCAGAGGTAGAAAAAAGGTATAAGAGTACTTCAGCATGGGCAGGAGCAAATCAAAGCTTTGTTTAATTGCCACAAAGCAGGGGTAAAGGCTTAGGCCTGGGGCTTTGTTAGGTTTACAAGTTGTGAGGCTAAGAGCAGGGTAAGCTAGTGGGTTGTGGATAATTTTGTATACCGTAGTGGATGATTTTGTATACCGTAGTAAGTTGTATATATTGGAGATGGAGTTCAAGCCATCTTAGGAAATGTAAGGCTTGAGTTAGAGGGGTTGCATTTATGGCAAATTTGGCAATTTTGTTATAGCAGATTTTTTTGGAGCCCCATAAAACAGTGAGGGCAACAGGTAGGTTTTGGCCAGGGTAATTTTGATAGCTGCTGTGATGAAGTTTTTATTCCTGTATAGCATGCCCATTTTTTTTTTTAAATACTGCTTTGTATGGGTAGGTCAAACTTGAGATTATCGTCAATTGTGACACCTAGTAGTTTGGTATGACAAGGAAACTTCCTCCTCCTGACTCTCTGTTGCATCAATAAAACCTTCACTTTATCATGACTTTTACCAGGAATACCAGGAATTAAGATAGGAAACAATGAATGTTCAATTACAGGTTATGCAGACAATTTGTTAATATGAATTATAACCCAAACGAAAGTTGCTTTTTCTTAATATAAGCTACAGTCAAAGTAGCATAGAAAAATTACTTTAAGTCTAAAGGAATGACAAGACCATCAGTTAAAATATCACAGAAGAAATTCCTTTGGTAACATAGGTTCATATGTAGGTACCAGGCTATCGGCCCTAGGGCCTATATAAGCCTAGCCATAAAGATTCCCTGGCTTTTGCCACACAAAAAAATTATTTTCCTGTGCCCCTGTTGAGCAGAGCCACAGAAGTGATCCCAGGGTGAATTTCTATTTCCCATCCAATTGTCAAGATTTTTTTTAAAGAGGGCTAATGAGGTGCTCTGCTTAACATGAATGGGCAGTCTGTTCCAGAGTATGGGAAGTCTCTGGGACAGAAACCTATCCCTCCAGCATGTTTTGTTTACTGTGGTGACAAGGTTTAGGTCCCTGGAGCATGTGGCTCAGAGGGATTGGGATTTCTTTAAATGTAGCATGTCCAACAGCTCTGGGTTTGACATGGCTTTGTAAGTTAGGCAGAGATCGCCTCTAAGTAGGCGATATGCCACGAGTAGAGCTGGAGTTTTTTGAGACGGTCTGCATAGGTCATCTGTTGGGAGACTGGTGATCCTCTTTGTGAGGTATTTCTGCTGCCTTTCCAGTTGTTGCAAATGTCTTATGAGGTACAAACCAAATGGGGTCTTGTACTCTATATAATATGTCTGATGAGGGACGAGTAGAGAAGAACAATGACCTCCTTTTTTCTGGATGAGAAACCTTTTGTGATGAGGTGTGCCACGTAGAAGGATTTCCTGACTACTGACTATTGCGGCTATGTGGCTATCAAAGGAGGGACCACTGTCAACCTGTGTCCTAGGTCTCTTATCACACTTTTGGTGTTAAGTGGCCATCCGACCTTAGTTCCCAGTATCTATGTTGAGTATAGGTACTGGTTGTTATCCCCCCGAGGTGAATATTCTATTTCCCATCCACTCATCAAGATTTCTCTAGAAGAGGGTCAGCGAGGTGCTCTGCTTGACATGTATGGGAAGTCTGTTCCATAGCATGGGCAGTCTCTGGGTTATTAACCTGTTCCTCCAGCATGTTCTGTTAATTGTGGTAATGAGGCTGAGGTCTCTGGAGCATGTGGTGCAGACGGATTGGATTTCTTTAGATGTAGCATTTCTAACAGAGCTGGCTAAGACATGGCTTTGTAAGTCAAGCAGAGATTGCCTCTAAGTAGGCAATATGAGACAGAGAATAAAATATTCAGCTCTTACTACTCTCGAACCCAGGACTCTGCAGACCACAGCCACAGCAATTTCCCTCTAAGCCATCTGAACTGTGTAAAAAAGACTTGCCTTTCAAGTACACAGTTCAGTTTACTCAACCAACCAGTACTATCATTGTAAAGCTAAACCATACTATAAGGCTCTAAAAGATTAGAAAGCCAAATTACTGGCTCCTTGGACAATTTTATTATCTTCATTTGCAAAAACTCTCTCTAGAATTAGATAAAAACCTTTATTAAATATTTTTTAAACTGAACAAACTATAAAGCTCTCACAGAACGTTATTAGCTTCTTTAGTCAGCTTTGCATTCTAATACCATCTTTATAACTTGCATTGCACGTCTTTTAAAAGATAGCAAGTAAATTACTATCTTCTTTATTCGATTAAACTAAAGGATTTCAAGAGAGTAGGTGATACATTTGACAGACGTAGGAACAAAGCCTTTACTCTCAAATACAGTTACAGCTAAAATGAAGGATTTGTTTGTTCAGCTGCCAGTTAATTATACCTTTACAAGTCATATTTCTGTGCAGTGTAACAAAATCAGGAATATAAACATACACCTGGGAAACCAGACATGATGGGTTATAAAAGCAGCTGCTGTTGGTCTTGTTTGGCAGATATGGTGAGATAACACAAAGGGAATTAGAGAAAATAAATAAAGTAATGTTTCTCCCAGACGCTTAGTTGCTTGTTTAGGTTCAAGGATACCAAGAAACTGGAGTACATTATTCCTGCTACAACTGTGGAAAGGACACTGGTTTTTGCCTCCGGTTCCTCTTGAAGTGGCCTCTTCATAGATGCATGGAGGTACAAAACACAAAGGAGTGGAATGGCAGATGTTTTTGGAAGGCAGTCATACTCTGTAGAATACATTTTGTGCTCCTGCTAAGGTTAGAGAAAAGCTCATATTTTAATAGTTAGCACATCTGCCACTGCAACAAAAAGTGTGTGTGTGTGTGTGTGTGTGTGTGTGTGTGTGTGTGTGTGTGTGCGCGCCTGTGTTTTCTCCAGTCCAGCACCTGATTTCAATAAATCTTTAGTGTGTTATTCAAGATGCAGTCCCACCATCTGATCTCTGCAGCATCTTGGTGGATATTTAGTGTTTTATTTTTATTTATTTTTTTACACCAGTGTCATCTCACTTCAGATGTTAAGGTAATACCTGACCTTGCAAATAAGCTACCTAAATGCCTATTTAAACCTGCACATGGCTGTCATCATATATAGGAATGAGATGTGTACTAACTGGTTCTCAGAGACATTAGCTGACGCATGCAAGACAGTGGCAGATTACATTAAATCAAGCACTAGTTTAGATATTAAGAACCACTTGGAACACTTATAGGAAAAACTGTTTTGGTTTACTGGCAGGCTAGAACAACATTATTGCCCATGCCTGAAATATTTGTATGCATGAATGAATGTATGTTATTAATAATAATAATAATGTTATTTTTTTATTATTACTTTCTTTTTCTCCTTTTTCCATATTATATAGTTATATTTTAGAATCTGTGTAGCAAATGTCTACTAAACTTTGTTTATGTAATTTCCTGCTTTGACTATGCCTGTCTGCAAGTATTTTTCATGTTCTGACTCAATGTATAAATAATTTTTACCTTATATTGACTGTTTCTGTGAATTATTTGTAATTACGTTGGAGCTTTTCTCCCCGGGCCTCCACTGAAAATGGACATATATCCAGCTGGACTAGCCCGGTCAACAAATGTAAAATAAATAAATAAATAAATAAATAAATATGTATCACACATTCAGTGAATTCTTGCCAGTGTACTGCTGGTTATAAAACACTTGGGATCTTTATTAGAAGGGCTACACAAATGTACTTGTATGGCTGCTATGCAGCTGACATGTCTATGGTCATCTACAGGAATACTGTTTGCTGATTAAGCTACGGCCCATTCCTGATGCTGATATATACTGAAAGGAAAAGTTTTAACTATACTTACAAGCTAATGCATGCCTCCCTAAATAAAATGAACAGTGCTACTTAGTGCAAGCCCATAGTGAATGTGTTAGGAACAGATTACAGTGAAAATTAATGTACACATCCTTACATTCATGTGTATGTCAGCAGATATACAGAAATTGTTGCAGCATGCTACAGCATCTGCTTATCAGATCACACTGCTGCTTTGCAGACTTCTCTCTGTGACAGAGAACCGTGGAAAAAAAAAACACCGTACAAAAATGTTTCAGGAAATTAGGAAGTGCAAAATGTTTTGTTGAGAAACATCTAAGTAAAGTATTTCTGCAGTGAAAGTCAATGTCTGGTATGGTGTGAAGAAATCCCCTTTATGACAATGGGGAGAAGACTTGGACTACAACCTCCCAGAAAGGAACACTCTATTCCTGCAGAAACATTCAAGCCTTGACAGCTGTAAGAAAAATATTTGTGTCTAACTAGGACTCCAGTGATGTCAGTAGCTGCAGCAGTGTTCCCAAACAATAAATACCAAACATATTTTTTACCATATCTGTTAATTCACACGAGGACCGTATTTGAAAGTTTTTCTTCTTCAGCAATCCAGTTCAGCATTGTCTGCAGTAAAATCATCGTTCAAGATGTGCATGTGCCCGTACACTGCATGCCACAATGTAATAAACTATCTGTATAAGTGTTTCCATCCCCAAAGCCTGCCAGTCCGTGACTGTGCCAGAAGTGACCCCATTCCTACAAATCAAGAAATATCAACAAACATAAGTGATTCAATGAACACTTGCCCAAATTACAGGGAATTCCAATACCCACTGCAGATGGAGAAAACATTCGTCCACATGAGGACAGAGAAGGGATCGTTAACCAAAGAGGGTCTTCTCATACATCAGCTGATGTGGTAAGGCAGAATCTTTTATGTCTAACATCAAGCACCCTCCTTGATGGGTCCCTAGCGGAGATGAACCTGAAACAGTTACAAGAGAAGGAGGAGCCAGAAAATTTCACAAAAACACAGTTTACATGGCCCAGAGTACTAACTTCCCACACTGTGGAAGATGGTGGGGGGCTTAGATGGTAGAATTTGTGAACCAAGTGATGGCAAAATATAACATGGCTTACATTATATTTCAAAGTCTCTGCTTAGTAACTATAAACCCTTCCCTGCTGCAAAGATGAAAAAAATGGTACATCTTCATAAAATCATTCTCCTGCCTTGGTTAATATCCGAGCTTGTGTATATCCAGGCTATGAAGTAAGCTGCCCATACATGTCAAGCTGAGCACCTCTCTGGCCCTCTTGACGACTGGATGGGAGATAAGAAATTCACCCCGGGGATCACGTCAGTCGCCCTGCTAGACAGGGGACCAGGGAAGTAAATATTCTGGGAAGAAATAGCCAGGGAATTGTCATGGCTAGGCTTGTATAGGCCCTAGGGCCGATAGCCTAGTACCAACCTATGAACCTATGAACTCCCTCTCTCTTGCATTTCATCTCTACAAAGAAAACACTAATCATTAACTTTCTGTTAAGACAGTAATAAAAATGAAGTTTATAATTAGATATTAAGTTACTGACAGCATCCCACACAAGTACATTTTACAAATGTTATTGTTAAACTAAATGAAACAGATTCTTCTTACTTCAGTCAGGTCCAGTCATGCTTCACTGTGTGTTCTGGCCATGCAGAAAACCATGTAATCTACTTAATGTAGTTTGTGATGCAATTCAGGACATTACTTACTGTAATATGTAATGGGACTTCAGACAAGAAATTGAAATCCATTGTGAACATCCGTCCTCAACAATTATAAATGAATTGTTTATGAAGGTATTACAACCTCTCTATGCAGTCCTTTCCAACATCTACCCGGAAAGTCTCGTGGATGTAACAGCACTTGTCTTTTGTATACTTTTTTCCACCCTGCATGGTATACCTCGTTTATGCATATTCACAGTCTTGTTATCTAGTTTGAAGCACAACACAGCTTCATGTGCGGAACTCTTTATTCTAACAAAGCCTAGATATCTAAAATGTCTTCTGATACCGATACACTCATTTTCCATGGAATAATAATTCTGTTGCCTGAAAGCACACACAATTTACTGAAAATTTACAGGCCTGATTCTAAAAGACTTGCTCTTAGTGTAAGTGACCATTTACACTGAGAGCAGGTCTTTTGGAATATGGCCCTGGATATAAGCCTGTTTACAGATGGGCCTTACAGCAAAGTAAGTCACAGACTGACAGCAAGCCTTTCAGAATCAGAGCAAACTTACACTGAGAGCAACGGTTTTGGAATTTGGCCTCATTACGATCTGTTGTGATGCACTTAAGTTAAACTTTACAAGACAAACTGTCCATCACAAGATTTGTGTCAGTTTGCTGCCACTTCTGGCTATGCATATAACCATCTCAGCTTCTACTTGAATTTCTTGAAAATTATGTCCTATGATCAGTTTACACACTATCACACCTTCATTTACATGTTACTATTATTTATTTATTTATAGTTTGTTTGCCAGGATAGTCCATTGGGCCACAAGGAGCCCATTTTCAATGAAGTCCTGGGGAGAAAAGCTCCAGAAAATTACAAATTACAGATTTAACATAAGAGTAAGTTATTAGAGAAAAGTAATGTGCACAAATGAAGCTAAATTAAACACATAGAAAGAGTGCACATATTAGTACAATGCAATATGTTACAAACAAAGTTAACAGTTTAACATATTAGCACAATGCAATAACAGAAACAGTCTAGATTTTTTAACAGTTATGCTAATTCATGCAGTTAATTTCTAGGCTACTCATTTCTGATAGCATTACTCCTGAGATACCACCTGAACTGCCACGTGCAAGAATATTTGAGTAGTCCTACGCTGATGCAATTATTGTCCAGCTCTGGACACAAGTTGCTGCCACTCTGTACAAGTCCATATGAGCAATAAATAATGTTATTAACAGTTTGTGGTGTGAAATCACTTTAAACTCTCTACCCAAAAGAAATTGATGGAATTTCTTTACTTTAAAAATCAAGCCTAGATATTACTTTTTCTGTTTTTGAAAATATTTTTCTCAGCTGAAGAAAGATCTGGAAGCACAAAAGCGCAAGCAATGCACTTCTTTTTTTGATGGCAGGATACTTCGAATCACTGCTGTAGAACCATAGGCAGCTGCAAAAACAACACACGCTGGAGGATTATGGTCATAGTGTACCAAAACCGTCTTGCATATTAATTTATTAATTACACATTACTCATTTTGTTTCTTTTTTTTTGCCATGGAATGTGTTCCTTCAGCACCCAATGCAAGGGTACCAGTAATGTATTCTTGGCTCGTACAAACGTTAAATCAGTTCACCGTGCTAACAAACGGACGCACTCCTCATTTACACAAGTGGGGGCACTACCACGACTGCTTTTACCCACTTATCTGAAGGAGAATCTCAAACTCGGATTTTGATTTTTCACTCAGACTGCATTTTTGCAGCATTACTAATGCTTTCAGCAAGTTACAAAAGTGCTCATTTTCTGATTTAAAAGTAGCCAATAAATCATCTAACTGTGCTACACATTTAAATATCTTTCAACACATATACAGTTATTAAGATAAAAGGCAGAGAACTCATTCCAAGCACTAATCTTTTACATACAGACAAGCCTTAATGCATGCTTACCACTGAATACTTCTTAAGAGTCATCACTAAGCAAAATTCTCTAATAAGCACATATTAAATCATTTTTTTAGAGCACACTTCTACCGTGGCTTTTAGTACTTCATCTCATGGTGATGGATATAATCGTACATAAACAGCTTAGCTGTACGTTAACTTTTAATCCCCACACAGCACACAGGTAGAATGAACTGCCCTACTTCACTGTTTGAATGACAGGCGTAGCCAACTTAGTAGGTTTCACAGAAATAACACTTTTTCCATTATTTCTAACTCTATAAACCCGTTTTTCATTATAAGTGGCAGTCAGAGTTTTACAGGACAATTGCAAAACATTTGAATTCACTACAAGTACAGAGCTACTTGTGAAACAATTCAATATGCATTTCTAGGCCTACTTCTCCTAACTCATTCAATACAGCCCAACTCACAAACATTGCGTTTCTAGTTTATCCCTCTACTGCAAGTAATGGCAACTATTCCTTGGCATAGAGGATTAAGGCTCTGAGTTGCTAGTGAGACGTTTTCTGTAGTCCGCAACAACATTGAGGTACTGCTAATCAAGGTTATAATCCTTAACAAAAAGATCCACTCATTACAGACGCTCCTTACCCTGGAATGTATGAAAATGCGCATCATCATGGAGACCTGGATCAAGAGAGCACCCCATCAGTGCAGGGTTTCAACACCTACTATGTGTTCAGTCAGCTCGTACTACCCAAGGGCACTGATAGGAAATTGTAAATTTACCTACCCCCCCAGTCTGGCCCCCCATGTCCCTTATGGAGAGGGACCGTCAATAAGAAAGTATTGTCCTTACCACCCCTTAGAAATCCTTAGTCCCCTTCCTACTAACATGCTCCATCTCCATATAGAAGCCTATGATACTCAGGACCCAAACAGTTTGGCGGTGGGTGGCTACTCTTGCAAAAGTCCAACTGGTCATTAGCCTAGTAACAAACTATGAACTTATAACGCAGGTGGGGTTTCTATATTCATAAAACAATATTTCACCTCTAGACTCAGACAGGATAACAGTATGGAACTCCTCCACATCCAATTTACAATTAAAATCCCATATCACATTGTAGCGAACACCAAAGGGTACACACTATGACCCCCCCCCCAGGCCCACATCCACCTGACGTAAAATCCCTATGTATTCAGTCAAACACCATTCTCCTAGGGGATTACAAACTATTCTGCCATCAAATAGGAGACTTATAGCTCCCCCAACATGTACGCACAGAGATTTCTGAACTTCACAAATACTAGCTCACTGGACCAGTTACTCTGCAACCAACTAGGGCAGACAAAATCTTGACTTGGCCCTCACCACCATGAGACAGCTCTGTTTCCTTCAGTTGTAACCTCCTTCCTAGTCAAATCTGACCATAAATCAAGACACACTGACCATAAGACTGAAGCCGGAAGCATCCTTAAATAATTCTGTATTCAGAGATTCATGCTAAAGCTAATCTACTAAACCTGAGTAATGACTTGGCTAAATTCAACCGTCCCTTGCACCCCGATGACCCCTCTGTGAATGTGGAACCCTTCACCGCCAAATTATATGCGCATATAAATAGCTGCATTTGTCACCCTCTGAAGTAAATACAATACAAAAAAAAGCTATAACAGAACCCAAATATAACCAAACATAAACAGTCCCTACAATAAAAGGAAAAAGCTCATCGCACGTCAAAATAAATTTGACTCTCCGAATGCTAGAAGCACTGTTAATAAACTTAACAGTGAACGCTGGTCCCTGATCAAATCAGCCAAAGCCAGATCCATCCATCCATCCTAAACCCCTTTTCCCATTTTGCACATGGGGTTGGGATGTCATTTCTGCAGTGACAATAATCTCGAGCAAAGGTTTACACTGCCGGGTGGCTAGCCCTGATGCATCAATTCATTCACACTGTGCACGCAGTCTCACCTACAGCCAGTTTAGAGTGTCCAATCCACCTACTGCATGTCTTTGGAATGTGGGAGGAAACCGGAGCATCTGGAGGAAATCCACGTGACTGCAGGTACGACATGCAGACTCCGCACAAAAGGCACCCCAGCAGAGAATTGAACCAAAGGACATCTTGCTGTGAAGCGTCAATGCTAACTGCTGCACCACAGCAGCCAACTAGGTATAAACAAGCAGTTACCAAGGCAAAAGACAAATCATAAAGCCTTTTTAAAATGTTATGTTAGAAACCTCAGAAACAATGCTCAAAACAGTCCAGAGCTAACAGTAAACAACCGCACATACTCTGACCTAGAGGACATAAGCAATCTACTAGTGGATACAGTTAGCTTAAAACTTCACCACCCCCAACAGTCCTAAAACATATTTTAGCATCCACTCCTCTAAATCTCCCAATAAATAAAAAAGAGAAATCCTCAAAGCACTATCCAAGGCCAAAAAAAGCACTTCTTCTACAGGGCTGGCTAGCATACCAGGCTGCCAAATGGACAGTCTGAAACGGGACTTCACCATATTGGCTTCTGTTTAATATCAGCCTCCAAATGGGATTTATGCCAGATCATTGGAGAATTGCAACAGTGGGATATCAACAGACCTGAGCAATTGTAGACCAATAAGCCTAACCAGCTTCATCTCTAATGCTACTGGACAGGATAATTCTGGAATTAATAAACAAGGATAAGACAACCTAGAAATGTTTGAACCTAGCCACTTTAGTTTTGTCAAGGGCAGATTCTGCCTACTTAATCAGGTCGACCTCTTAGAGAAGGTTACTGCAGCAATGGATGAGGGAACATCTCTACACACTGCATATCTAGACCTTGCAAAAAAGTGTTCAAAACCATACCTCATTCAGGTACAGTTGATAAACCTGCCCAGCTAAATGTAAATCCATACTTGATTCATTAGATAGTAAACTGGCCCACAAACAGAACCAGGAAATTTTGCCAACAGGCTCTAGCTTCTCCAAAAAGCCCATCATTAGCAGTTTACTTCATGGTTTGGTTCTCACACCACTCCACTTTTGAATTTACATCTTGGAGGTCAAAGCTAATGTTAAGAGCTTATTGCTGACCAAATCTGCAGATGACTCTAGAAACTTTCATTTAATTTACAGAACTCCTCCTTATATGACAGGTTTAAAAGAATTTAAAGAATATCTTAATAAACAAATGAATATATGTTTTGTAGAATGACAATGACTCTGTAAATAAAATTAATTTTGCAAGATTTGCATAACAGTAAGGCTACTGTCTTAGAAAAATTAGAGAGTGGGATAAAGAATAAAATATTTAGGAAGAATTACATAAAGCTAAACTTGAACTACAAGAAAAGAAAATGGATAATTTAAATGTTATCAAAAATTAATACCATCTATGTGTTTTAAAATCTTAAGATTGATATAGCTTTTAAAAAAAACTTCACTTATGCTACAAATCCCCAAAACTGCAGAGATTAGCTACCAGTAGTGAAACAATTCATAGGAAAATCAGATAAATGATCTAAATAAATCCTTTAACAAAAAACTTGAATATCGAAGGAATATCGCTTATATTTAAAAAATATCATTAAGATTTGAACAGAAATAATCCCTCAGAAGAAGATAATGCCTTAAAAAGTTATGTGCAAAAATGACACTACCAAACTAACTGAACAACATATAATTATAAACCAATATCACTAAAAGAAATAAAAAAAAATATTTAAAAATATAAAACTGGAAGGGCACTAGGCCTAGATGGTCTAAATACAGAACTGTATAAACTTCCATTCCAGTATAATTTGGTTATTAAGCGGAGCCTATCTTTCTATTTATAATTCGGTTATTAAGCAGAGCCTAATCTTCCTATTCAAACACTTAATTCCACTTTCCCGCAAATTCTCCTTAGTAGCTCATATTCTCATACAAGTAAAAAAAGAAAAACGTCATTGTGTCATATAGAGCTATTTCCTTATGTCGACTATAAAAGTTTTACATTTATTTTGATGAACAGACTAAACGATATTATGGGTGCAGTTATTAAGTATAAAACAGGCTTCATTATTAATAGGTTAATCTTAGAATATATTAAGAGACCACTGACCATTTTAGATTTATCTAAAAATCAAAAGAAGAAGCTTACGCTCTCTATATCTAAACAACTTAGTGTATTTTGATTGATTTGAATTATTTAAAACTTTAATGACTTTTGGACTCCCAGATTGTTTTATTAATATTGCATACATATTCTGAAGTATTCAAGTATTTCACCTATACAGAGGAACACAACAAGGGTGTTCACTGTCCCTTTTGATGTTTGCATTGCCCATAGAACCATTTGCTAAGAGTACTACATTAAATATAAAAAAATTAAGCTTTTAAAATAAAATCCAGCTTCTCAAGAAAGATGTTTTATGAACAATATGTGATATAAATAATTTAATACATGAGTTAACCAAATAAACATATTCTAACATATGTCACTAATGAAATTTAATAATAAATAAGAATCTTATAACTGGGATAAACCAGCGATGGTAATATTTGGAAATTACAATTTATAAGAGAATCAGTACCTGGGAGAATACAAAGAAAAATGGAAAACTACTGTTCTCATTTTTATTGTATTCTGGCAAACCAAGAGTTTCATATAAAAACTATATTATGCTACAAGAATTTGTAGAAATAAGCTTTCCAGATTTAGAGCCATATGCACTAACAGCAGTTCTTGCTATGATTACACTATGGCTAGACAATAAATGCACCTGTCAGTGGAAAAACCTTGAGGTATCCTCACAGTGACCAAAGCACAAGTGGAAAACCTAAGAAATAGATCTATTTTTCCTGTGGAAGAAAAGCTGTTTGAAATGAGGTGTCTAGTTGACATCCCAGGAAAACAATCCTATGTGAAGGATTCAAGAAAGACTTTCCCCGGGATTCATGAACCTTGCGCCAGGCGCCCGCATAGCGTTGGCGTTATAACGCCAAATATGGCTGCTGAGCGATTCAGGTATGAATGAATTCCACGTGCACTACCGGCGTGCGCCGGACCGTCTCCGCCCCCGGCGTAGGTATGCAAAACACACTGTGTGCGGTATTGCACCATGCAAATGAGGGCAAATAGCGATCCACGAGGCGAGGCGTAGCGTAAAGACGCGGCAATGTAAACCAAAAAAACGGTTTACATTTACCCAAACATACCGGAGGAGTAACGGAAGGCTGTCAAAGTCAGGTATCATAGAGGTGCAATATGACAATGTGGAAAGGCACCGAGAATGTCCAAAGAAAATATGCACAAAATGTAGAAAATGACATAAATGACACGTACGTAGAAAGAACAGCAGACCCCCGGGATATGTGCACAGAAGTTGCAAAGCAATGAAATAACATGACAATGTCCTAAAAGAGCAGTAGAACACAAATCAGCTGCACAGCCACCACACACCATAGTATGTATGTAAAGCTGCAACCCCAGCGCAATGGTTGTCAAGGAGTGGTGGCGGTGTCCGGCGCCGTAACCATGTATTAGTAGTCAATTCCATGCAAATGAGGCAGATAATAGTGAATCGCAAAAACGCGCCGCGTAAGGATGGAGCAAGCGGCGGCGGTACTACACCGAGGAGTGGCTTACACGAGATACATGTCAACCACAGAGGGGTGTGCCACTGTAGGAGGAAGGATATTGGATGTCAGCAAATCTGGGCCGTACAATGCACATCACAGCATCAGGACTGGCGTGTTAGGAAATAGATGCGCTGAGAGTACATAATGCGCGTACAAATGCATGTGCACGAGTATGACTACGTTCCCTAAACCAGTCATGTGACGGACTCACCGTCAACAACCACGGATATAGGAAGGTAATGCGGAGAATAGCAGGAAATGCGGAAGCAGTGTAAATGGATCCGTAATGAGCAATTAACACCAATCAATGCAGGAAGGGCAAACGCCGACAGCTGATAACTCTGCATGCAGACTCCTGCATAACGGGAAAGGGAGGCATATGAGTGCAAAGATAGTAGGGGATGTAGTAGAAATGCAAAGAGCAAAGAACCGAAATAGCACAGCCAAGTACAGAGGTAGCATAACTACGGCAGCAGATGAAATGCATCATATGCCATGTGCCTGCAGGATGCAGTAATGTAAGATGCAAGGCAAAGGCAATGCAGGCAACTGTAATGTAACACTACAGGCAGTACCGTTGCAGTTGCAACCGTAAAACCATGGAAATAATCCATGGATACGGCCGCACAGACACACCCAATGACATCACCGGGTATACAGCACAACAGTATTAAATGTGAATGCACACAACACACAGCGATTTCCCAAACGCCGCACCGCAGGGTGTAAACAGACGGGGAACTTTTAATATGTATATGCTGGGTGCCGCCGTGGCCGTGATGCATAGGTATGTGGCAGAGACAGACGGAGTTGCGGAGGGTGGTGCCGACAATTACCGTAGGCCTCACAGGAGAAGGAGAGTGTTCAGACCAAGGGTGACCTACCAGGGGCTGCGAGACCTGGAGATAGTAGAGCGCTACAGGGTGGACAGGGACACGTTACAGCAAATAGTGGAGCTGTGCCGGCCGCCTGAGAACAAGAGACAACAGAGGGAGCCCATCCCAGTGGACACAAAGGTATGTGTGAGCTTGCGAATACTGGCTACAGGTACCTTTCAAAGGCCAACCGGGGACATAATGGGCATCTCACAGGCATCAGCATCCAGGGTACTACACCAGTTCCTGGATGCCATGTTACCACATGCCCATGAGCACATAAATTTCCCCACATCTCAGGAGGAGTTGGCTAGCAATATGTGCCGCTTCCACCGCGTGGCACAATACCGGAGGTCCTGGGTGCGATAGACTGTACGCACATAGAAATTAAGTCACCACCCGGGGAGCAGGGTAGACGCTACATAAACCGCAAGGGATACCCCTCCATCAATTGCCAGGTCGTGTGCAATGCGCAGGGCATTATCATGGATGTGTGTGCTGGCAGCCCTGGAAGCTACCACGACTCCCATATCTGGCATGCCTCACAGCTGTATCAGGTATTCGCCAGGGGGGACATCACACAAGGTCACCTTGTAGGGGATGCTGGCTACGCACTGGAGCCGTGGTTGATGACACCCATCAGAAATGCACACACACACATGCAAGAACGCCATAATGAGGCACACGCACAAACGAGAATAATCATAGAGCGTGTGTTTGGGATGTTGAAATCACGGTTCCGGTGCTTGGATACATCCGGTGGAGCCTTGCAGTACTCTCCAGGCACAAGTGCCCACATATTCATAGTATGTTGTATGCTTCACAATATGATTCTGCGGAAACAGCTGCTGCAGGGACATGATGCCGGAGGGCCACCAAGCCCACCACAACTGCCAGGGCAAGCACAGGCACAGGGCGTTCAGCGCCATGGACACACTGAGCCAGCCCCAGTAGGTAGACAGAGGCGTACCCAATATGCCTACGCCCTGGCAAAGAGGGAACGCATAGCACATACATTGACAGTGTAGGCCCCATGGACTGACACCTCCTGACCTGCACACACAGTAAAATGGATGCCACACAAACATGTCCGCCCGTAATGTGTACCGTATGTGCGGACGTATGTGTGACTCCAACAAAGGCACCGCCCAAACACCGCACACCCAATAGCCGGCAGAGCATGGAACGCCAACACCTCACCGCACGCCGGTTCTACAGCACACGGCGTAGCCGTATGCTGCCACTATCACCGCAAGCCAACCACATATGTACGCATGTGCATACACAGATACGGAAATAGTAATCAGTACACATGTAGAAATATGTACGCATACACAGATATACAGTACAACAGGGTAATATGGAACCCAGGGATGCAAGTTCACAGATAAGTAAGACGCGAAATCACCACATAGTAAACATAGTGACCGACAACCCGATCATCCTGGAGGGTGGGCAGGGCAGGTAACGCCAGCCATGGAAATGTTAACCTGCAGCAATACATATCCGCGTGTCGGGATGGTCACCGGTCCACGGTACAGTAACGGGATATGTGTAGGGTCACCACCTGTCCCACGTTGTGAGGGACAGTCCACCTTTGGGCAGTTGTGTCCTGCAAAAACAATGACAAAATGGCAAATGTCCTGAGATTGTAGGACAAAACCATTTCCCATAATTACTTTATTAGTTGCAGAAAACAGTTATTTTGTAGAAGAAACATCTAAATATGATAATAAACAGAATAAGCAACTGTAATGCTACAGCTTTGTATTCCGTCAAAAACTGAATCGCTGTCCTCTGTACTGGCCGTGGGTATGTGTTGGCATGCAAAACCTGACGTACGTACTAAAATGTCCCACCTTGGCCATTTGAAAAGGTGGCAACCCTACATATGTGCGTGTCATATCCATAGGACATGAGTGCGGAGATACACGCCGCCACCGGCGATGCGCGCAACGTAGGTATTGTGTCCAACCGTCGGTGCGAAGCGGAAAGCATACCAGTGAAGTGTACGACATTATGAGGAACGTACCTCATCTGGGGTGTAAAACAGTGCATGTTCCTCGCAGTTCCTCCAAGTTCCACATTGAAAATGTCTCTCAAACAACCATTGTTAGGAATGTATATAAATGACATCCTGGTAAATAGAATGTACTCATAGTAAGTTAGTAAAGGTTCTTCACTGTAAGTAAATCAGCATATTATAATCAACCTATGACCTACTTAGCTGAAGTTGTCACTATGCCATTACTATGTGTTCCACATTATGCCCATGTGTTTCACATTACTACTGTGTGTGTTCCCACTCGGAAATAGAAGGTTGACAGCCATGGCGGCAATATGTGTATGTGTGAGGTGAGGTTGTCGTGTGTTCCGCTGTGTGTGTGTAATGTGTGTGCCAGTGTAAACTGTGTATGAAGGTGACATGTCACAGCGTGTAATAACAGGCGTAGGCATACAGTACAGGAACCATAGGCGTATGTACAGCAGTACCCACAAAGTAGTACCGACATCTCCTCAGTGGCTATGCACGTGGCGACGTAAAATGATGCAAAGCGCAAATGTCCCAAAGTGTACCACAGGGCCATAGCAAACAGGAGATGCAAAGGACGCATGTACAAACCACGACCGTAGGTATGGCGGCCATAACGTACACTCCACACGGTCCGTCGGCAACGTTACACAGCATCAGGCATGTACGGCGAAAATACGAATGTGCCATCCCGGCACCGATCGTGAACAGTCACGGTCCGGTAAATACCGCGGTGTGTTCCACGACCGTGACGTAAGCAAGCGGCACACCCGAATAGGAGGCTACCGGTAGCATACAGTCCGCCCCAAGTATAGGACCACAATCACCGTAACTATCAGCGACAAAATGCCAATGGATGGTAGGCACGGACGAACATCCGCAGATATATAACCGATGTGAAGGAGGAATACGTGCAGGAAGCACACATGCAGGCGATACCGACAGCAGGCGACATCAACAAAACAAACATTCCCGGAACAACACACAGGTAACCCGCAGCTCCCCAAGCACGGATGGAGCACACACACAAGCATATCTGGTATGTATAAATGCAAGACTCACACACCGTACCCGTCACCCACATCCGCAGATATACCCCATTGCACATATCAAAGGGATAACAGCTAAAACAGTAGCAAACACATACAGGCAGTGAATGACAGCGGCATACCCACAACAAGCTCCTGGGAAACACTAGCAGCGGCTCATGCATCCATGCATTCGCTATGTACAGGAAAATAACAGCCATGTAACACATTTGAATGCACAACGCCATCGACAGGCGCCGCCAGGACACGGGGACCCACATGTCGAACACAATACCATACCCAACACACACAATCCACGGCTAACACCACAGCGAAATGTACCCGACAACACACATAGCGGATGCAGTCACACAAACATGATACAATACATACCATCCTCACGAAGGTATTGCAAATAACCAACGGCCACACGAGGAAAGAACCATGGCCTAGTGCCGATGCGTAACGAACGAAAGGAAGGGGGATCACCGCTGATATGCGCATAAGTACACACCGAGGAACAGCTATTGGCCTGATTAACCCACATGCATCAGGCGACGACGAATATAAGGAAGACCCCCTGGATATTCAAACCGTATGTTCATACCGAACGCAGACAAAGTAGACAAAGAGAAAAAGTGGAATAGAGACGAAATCAAAACAAAAGGCCGGAAAGGTATGTCGAACCCACGACATGTACTGGTGTGTAACGCACGATACGTATGACGAATCTGTACAGTATGTGAACGGTGTGTGTAGGTAAAGATACCTGTCCATCAGGCAGAGAGGCGAAGGTTGGATATGTAATGCTAAAACGCGCAGCATACCAACAACTGTGGACAACGTGTGCACAGCAGTGGGACAACATGTAAACACCCGCGATAACCCCAGGGCCGGCTTGCCACCCTTTCAAAAGGCCAAAGTGGGAAATCGTCGGGACACACTTCAGATGTTACAGGTGGACACATACCCATGGTCAGTACAAAGGTTAGAACTCTACTCTTTTGCATAATGAAATGTGTAGTCTTGTAGCAGTTCAGTTGCTTATTGTGTGTCTTGTAACAGTTAGGAATGTACATACATAAATAAGTATGTTATGCAACTCTTACATAAGAATGGGATATAGTGATGTCCCACAATCTCAGGACATTTGCCATTTGTGATACATTTGTCAGGACACAACTGCCCAAGGAGGGACTGTCCCTTGCAAAGAGGCACAGGTGGTAACCCTACCCCAGGTCTGCCATAGGGGTTGCAAACACAGAACAATGCCACCACCCACGCCGATGTTGGCAGTGGATATCCAACACTGAAGTGCCACAGCAGGGGATAGGACATTTATGTATAGTGTCACAGCACACATGTGCATGGGCATATACCGTCGATGTCATACGGAATGTGCGCACGACGTGCACCTATCCCACGCAGTAGGGCGACTATGTCAATTATGTGTAATGCAAAGCTGGCATGATGGATATGTTCACAAATCATAGACAGTATCACAGGCATAGCATGCATGATGGAGCGATGGGCTAATGTTATATACATACACAAGATATGTATGGCCTGCACATATGGGACAATGTAGTAGCAGAATAGGTACCCAAAATGGAGGTAACAGCAAGTGACCATGTCCAAACGTTCCATAGCAGGTGCAATGTGTGCCACAATGATGTCCAGCAGGGCCGTGTGTAAACACATGTGCAATGTACACAGTACTGACAGCCCATGGTAGTGTCCACTGAACGGCAGAACTGGATGTCAACTGTCATGTCTATACAATACGTCCGCTGTGGTGGTACCATGGGTGTGTGTCACCCACCAGCAAGGCAGCTATCACACGACTAGTGACACAGTGTGCCCCTGTGGGATGTGCACAGGACCTATGTCCCACAGCATGGTGTGTGTCCAGTCTGTGGATGTCACACAGGCGCCGGGCTGAGCAATGTGGCATGTGTGCACACATGCAGGACTGCTACTCCCCTGCCCACAGCAAACGCCATGTAGGAGTACTACATGCATCAGTACTGTGGAGAACATGGCCCATGGCAGAGTACATTACACCCCTGTGTTAGTGGCATGCAGGTGAGCACAGATGTGTTACATGACTGTCATTTGCATATGTCAACTGTCTGAGCTGGGTAGAGAGCACAGCATGACTATACTGAGACATGTAACGTTGTATCCATTGTGTAAGGTACACCACACATGTGTCATTGTAACACGGCCTGCGTGTACATGTGTGTATGGCACAGGTACAAGGGCACCCAAGGTATCAGCTAGACATACGGTCCAGAAATGTGTAGTCCTGCACATGTGTACCCACGCTATGGTGTAATATGGCAACCACAGCACCATGTGGGCCATGTGTGTGTACATCAACCATGTACAACGTGATATGCCTGTATACGGACAGTATCCATGTGATACACACCGCATGACTGTCAGTATGCAAATGTGATGTGTATGCACTATGTGTGATGTAACTGATGCAATGATATCTACATGATATATCTGCCACACTGACACCTGTATGGGTGTCAGCAACATGAGCAGGATGAGCTAGAATGCTGCCAGGTATGTAGAAGTGGTACATGTAGGCATGTACAGTACTGTGTGACAGCAGGTAGTGTACGTATGCAAATATTGAGCATGAGGGGCCACATGTCTGAGGAACGTGCAATGCCACACGTCCCTGAAATGTTGTAGTCAGCATGATATGCCTGCACCACTGTGTGAACTGTACAGAAGGCACATGGCGTAACATGCCGAAACATAGGGTACGATGTGATGCTGGATGTGTACACTGTCAATAGCATAAAGTGGAATGGTGCTGAAGGGCAAAGAGCGGATCATGTCTGATGTGATACCCTCTGTACCACCCCAACCACCCATGCAATAATATGACAGGTGGCCAGCATGGGATGTGGTGTGCTGTGGCGCACAGAAGCCCAACAAGGGTGCCAGGAAAGGCATGCAGGTAGTCATTGAGTGTGTGAAGCATGTATGTCAAGATGTGGCCCAGTGCCATACTGAATGGCCCAGTCATGGGTGTAGAGATGCAGCCCCATACGTGCAATGCAGTACCATCCATGTGTAGTGTGATAGATGTGGTAGTGTGGTGGTCAGGGTGCACAATGTACATGAATGGGCTAGCAGTCACTGACGTGTGCTGCTGCAGAGACATGTAACAGCCAGGTTGGCGGGATACAACAACTACGGCGGTTGGAGGTGACATTGGGACTGTGTTCCCAGACATAACATGTGCATGACAGTACTATGTATGTGTCCACAGGGTTAATACAATGTCCAGCCAAGGATTGGAACCCTGTAGTGAGTGAGAGTGTGTATTGTTGGTAGGTACCCCATTGGCAGGCAGGATGCCAGCAACATCTGTGTCGTCAATGCCTGCATGACCGTGGTATGCTGCATTGAATGTGGATGTAGTCAAACAGCAGAGACATACCACCACACTGCGTGAGGGCCCACACTGCAATGTCTGGCAGTCATGTGTAGGTAGCTAGCTGTGGAGTATGTCATGCACCAGCAGGACACACCATGACTGTCAAGTGACACACAACACACAGGTGAACAAAACTACCGTGCAACAGCCTGCACATGTGCCCATACAGCACGTGTGCATGGAACAGGAATACCACTGTGGCGTCTGTGAAAATGCCAGCACCACCATGTCTCAGTGTGGAATAGCATGGTCCCTACCAGTGTGTAAATGTAGCAGAAGTGCACTGTGATCACTGTTGGCATAGGCACATAGACTGTCCATCGGACGGGTGCCATGCCCTCAACTACCTCTGTCAGTGGATGTCAGTAATACCGGCTGTAGTGTGTATGTACCATGCATGCTGCTATGGTTGTGTGCTTAGGGTGTGGCTAGCAGGGATGGTAAGCATGGATGTTCAGCAAACAGAGGGGAGGTGTGTAGGCCTAGCATACAGACACATGGAGGTTTGGTGCATGCTGAGGGTAGTGCAGGTATGGTATGTGTCGTGTAATGTGTCACCCAGCTATGCGTACTGCATGGCCAAGCATGTGTGGGTACGTGGGAGTCCATACTAGGGAAGGTCGTGTTGCTGGCAATACATAGCAGTAGCAACTGTCCCAGGTGCAATGTACAGCATGCCAACCCGACTGGCATGTAACCTGTGGTGTACAGTGTCTGCACTGTCGCGTGTCACAATGTGTGTAGTGGCCACAAACATGGGTATCTGAACATGGACTACCTATGATGCAATGTGTCATGGGAAAATACAGTATGTGTGTAAATCACGGTGTGGTGTGGGAACCACCCACCTGTGTGTGTTGCAGTCCAGGTATGTGACTGGGAGGTATGATCTGTGTACAATCTGGACTGGCAGGTGTGCCGTGTAGGGCATGGAGGCAGGTCCCAGGCACCGTAGATAAATGACATGTGTGCTGTACTGTGTGTGCAGTGCTACTGTACAGCACAGTGGAGGGTGTAAGCATTGTCACACATCACTGCATGCTGTGCCTACCTGTGACAGCCCTGCCAGAGGCAGACATGTGACACCGCTGCACAGGCAGCATAGCATGAGAAGATGTACATGTGGGCTGCACACCTTAGCCAGATGTCCACACGTCATGTGTGCCACGGTAGTGTGGTTCAACACGACTATCAGACTGGACAAACAGCACATGCCTGCATAACAACAGTATGACCATAGTCAACAGTCCCAGTGACAGAGTAGGCCAATGTAGACTATCCCTGCATGCAGACCAGTGGCTACTGGACACCTGGCTAGACACACACCTGGACGGTTAATTCACCATTGAGCCATCACATGTCCACGTCCATGTGGGCGTACAATGTCATCACAGGGTGGTCACAATAGCAGGTGGCAAGGCAGACACGGTGTACCAGGTGATGTGTCATGTGTGCATATGTTGAGTAGCACAGCCGTTCACATGTCTGCAACATACTGGTGCACGATGTATACTGTTACATGATGAATGGAACTGCACTGTCACCCACTACAGGGCCAGCTGGCACAGGTGTGGTGTGACTGGTGTAACCCATGTTTGCACAGGATACACACTGCTGTTGTAGGCAGCCATGCTGGTGGCCACCAGTGATATATGCAGTGGTCATACAAACATACCGTACACAGTGTTCAGGCAGGAATGTCAATTGTCGTGGGCGATGTGCTGCTATGTGAATGTGGGTGTTTGTTGTGAATGTCACACATCCAGAAGACACCATCTGGTGCAGTCATGGTTGTCAACACCGGTACACACATCCACAGCAGTCAGAACCCAGTCCCGACAATGTGTGTCAGTCACCCTTGTACCGTGTGACATATGTGCACATGGCGGAACACCTCCCACTGTCATCTAAGCTGGCTACATGATGGCTGGAATGTGCTGTAGAAATGTACAATGCTGGTAGCCCAATGAAGTACCTGGAATCAGACACAGTACACTATGTCAGCCATGTAAACCATGCACAACAATGACTGCCCAACAGACACAAACAATGCATTGACACATGGAACATGTGCTCATGACAACGCCACTGAGGTATGTTGCACATATAGATGTACAATTGTCATCTATGGCCATAGCATGGATGCAGACACACATACTCCACAGGTAGTACCATGTGATGTAGGTAGGGGGCATTGCTTGTGTATATGTCACAGTAGATGTACACAGACATGTCCTGCATAGCCGTCATGTAGGGGTAGCTGTGGTATGTCACTACTGGACATGCCCATACAGAGTACCATGTCCCGCAGGAGATGTGTTAGGTGTGTACCACATGTGACATGCTGACAACAATCTGCGATGTGTATGGCTGCGATGTACCTGTGTGACAATGTCTGTGATGGGTGCAAAGGCACATAGTATCGTATTGTATGCACACAAGCCCCACATAGCTGCATAGCCTGAACATACAGTACAAGGAGTGTGTGGGATGATAGCAACCCACAGGTGGAGATGGGTATGGACGGCCCACAACCACATGTGTGTGTACGGTGTTCACGTCCACGACACATGAGCATCTGAGAGGCTAGCGTCACAGTTGTACAGGGTCGCATGTACATATGTTCAGCAACATCCCTGTATGTCCCACCACTGGCCTGTGGACCGATGGACAACAAGCAAATGTGCAGGTATGAGATGTGCACAGCACATCACAGATGCCTACCGTAGAACAGGCCTACCATGTAGACATGTGCACAGTAGGTCTGCGCCACCTGCAGTCAAACACGTTAGGTGCCAAACCACACCAATAGTCCGCCAATGACACAGATGGGCGTGCATGCCTCTGTGTATGTATGTCTGTGAATGGCTCCGGCATAGCAATATAGCCGTGTCACCATTGTGAACAACAATATGAATGGGTTGTATGTGTGAGGGTGCATCATATGTGTATGGTCAGATCGACGATACCATCAGTGGGCCTGCTATGTGAACATCCATGTCCCCATACATGGATACCTCTGCTGAGGCCAACACCACATTCACACAGGGAGGGATGGCGGTGTGTAGTGCAGCAGCAGACATGTGGGTGGCAGCGGGCAATGTATGTACACATATGTGTTACCCACATCAGTTCAGGCAGATATCCATGTGCATGGGATAGCGGTGTGTGTACACATACAGCACTGTGTCGATCAACATCCCAGCACATAGCACCTGCCAGGGCTACAGTGTATGCATGGATGTGTGATACCTGCATGCACCACACACACCCTCAACAAGCAGCGTACAGCATACCTCGCTGGAGGACAGTGTCCACACCATGGTGATAAACATGTGGAATGTCCATTTTCACACAGCTATGACAAAAGCAATGGACAGCCACCCTGCCAATACCGTCAGCCCCTGGGTGGGTCACACCCATTGCCATGTATGTGGCATACCCTGCCATATCATGCAGAGATGACCAGCAAGGCTGCATGAGCTATCACAGTCCCACATGGTGCAATGGACAAAAGGCACTCTCACTATCAACCATACACAGTAGTAATGTGGTGGCGATGCACCCTGTCATGTTACAGGTGCTGTGTGATGCTCTGCACAATGTGTGCGTGTACATGCTATGCATGGCCTTTCCTGCCAATGTGTCATGGTTACACATTGCTCCATGTCTATCACATACGTAACACAGGTGAGCTGGGGCAAGTTGTCCAGCACCGGTACAGTGCTGTGTGGAAGTACATGGCACAACACATGCATGTGCAGGTGTCCATGTGTATGTGTACAGTGCCGCTGCTGGCGTTCACAATGGACACAGGCGTGATGTGTACTGACATATACACAGTGTACAGGTGAACAGTAGCACAGGCGTCACATGGGGACATATGCCAACTGATATGGACATAGGTGCAGCCAGGTACACATGTCCATGGCAGGCTAACATCTACATGGTGCGTGCACAGTGTGATGGGGTGGCACACAGATATGATGTGACACCCAGTGCTCAATGGTGTGAAGCCACAACATCGGCTGTGTCACCGCCACGATGCCCTTCACAGATCACTGTGCAGATGTCGTACATGTCATAGCAATGCATTTCCAACAGTATGCCAGCACAGCAGTGTGAATGTGACCTGCCACCATCATTATGTCTTCCAGATAATGCCACGTTCCCGGCTTCCACCATTTAGCCGACAGGAGGAGGAGGTCATCATACCATACCTCCAGAGTAACTACAACGCCCTGTTCAGCCATGTGCCACAGCAGGCACAAGAACGGCAGGAGATGTGGGAGGAGTTGTGCAGGAGGGTGAACAGCGTGGGCGGAACCAACCGCAGCTACCAACAAATCCGCAGGCACTGCACAGACCTGATCCGGCATGCAAGACAGCGTGCCGCTGCAATCGCCAGGCAACAATGTGGGACAGGTGGTGGGCCACCAACACAGCCCCACTCACAGCTACGGAGGAGCTCCTGGCCAGTCTGGGGACACCCACGGAACAACACGCAGAACCACTTGCGTCCATCGTGGAGGTGGGTGTCTCCCAAGCTATGAGCCTGGAGCTGCATGGTAAGTCAGTGTTGCATGTTTGTATGATAGGCGACGTGGGTGTGGGTGTCATAGTACAACACATGATATAGCAATACATGCCAGGTATATGGCCACACAAGATGCAAACCATTGTATGCTATGTTGTGTTAGCAGACATGTGCATAGCACATGCAACCACACACATGCATGATGTGTCATGCACAGTGCTGACCGTGGAGATAGTAATGGCTAATGTGTATACCTTTGTGTAATGCCTTTACAGGTACGTCTGGCGTGTCGCAAGGACAAGGGTCTGTTGCAGGTAAGTCTGTTG
Organism: Protopterus annectens; assembly: GCF_019279795.1. Taxonomy (NCBI): domain Eukaryota; kingdom Metazoa; phylum Chordata; order Ceratodontiformes; family Protopteridae; genus Protopterus; species Protopterus annectens. The sequence goes on from NC_056733.1 coordinate 876,899,875, forward strand.
CCAGTCAATCGCATGTTCTGCTGTATTGATATTCCCCATGTGTCTAGGCATGACATGCTCACCTGTGTGTGCCCCGTCACGGTATACAGCTCGCACCACCCGACATACACACCACCCATGTACAGTAGATACACCCGTTACCGTAGAGTGGTATGACACCACACAACCAATTGGTGTGTTACGTGCATTCAGCTATGCATACAATGGTGTAGGTGTTACACAATGGCTGCATGTGTAGTATGCATTGGTATGCCAGTGCAGTATGGACACAGTACCACAGAGTGAGCTGTGATCTGGCCAGAGCACAGGTGTTACCAATGTGACCCATGCCCCTGCATCGGTGCACGTTGTGACATGGCGCATGCCATGTCCCATGCGTGGATGTCTGGCTGCAGCATTGTCACACCATGATATGACCTATGCACAACATAGCAGACATACACACTGTCAGCATATCCGTAGAGAATGTGACACGTCACACTAGTATGGGTGTATGTCACATGGGCCACCACAGGGCCGTGTGCACAATGTCTACCACACACAATTGTCAATGAGTCAGACAGACAAGGCCATGGTTGATACCTACAGGCATGTTGCCACACAGCACATCCACAGTGGGTACTCACCATTGCACCCTGTACACACATAGTGGGTTCATCAATGTAGTGGACCCCTGGACATCTGATGTAGTACACCAGTGACATGACATTCCTCTCCACAGCTACTACAGGTGCCTCCAATGTCCACCATATATGTGCTGCTGAGCAGCTGAACTGGCTTACAGACATGGCAATGTAATGCGTCCAGGTCACGCATCGCACAGACACATAGCTGTGTCCTGCTACTGTGCAGTGGCACAGAGCCCGCACCACACACCGTACAGCTATGCACACAGCTCACAGCAAACGTACCTGCACAGACATCACTGTTACACATACATTGTATCTGTACACTGTACACATAACACTGCACCATGACAGCCATCATGATGTGGTGCATGCGGTGGGACACCATCTTCACATGTCCACATGATACCGCACATGTTTGCGGTGTACATTACATACTGTTGGCAGCCATGTGTACTCCCAACTTGCCCGCGGCCACACGGTGTATCACGCTGATGCATGCAAACTACCATGAATGTGTGTACTGCATGCCTACTAAATGACACCTGCCTGTTGTACTGTCCCCACCAGGGCAGTGTACATACTGCCACTATGAATGTCTGGTCTGCATTCACTGGTCTGTGTTGTGTGAATGCTGCATGCCACCTGCATAATCACATGCATGCTGTGTGTGTGTGTGTGTGTGTGTGTGTGTGTGTGTGTGTGTGTGTGTGTGTGTGTGTGTGTGTGTGTGTGTGTGTGTGTGTGTGTGTGTGTCTGTATTGTAACCGATGGTATGTCTTTGTATTGACAGGTGCTGTAGGTGCGTTCCCCTCCTGCGGTCAATCTGATGCTAGTGTCCCCACAGATACTAGTGGTGATGAGCATGTGCATGAGGCACAGGCAGGGTCGTCACAGGCAGAGACTGTGCCACTGGAGAACATCACACATCCGTCCCTTTCATCCCTGCACACGGTTCAGATGCCGACACATACCCCAACACCGTTGCCCATAGATGACGGTCAGTCAGCGTCTGTTGTCCCCGAGCAGGAATGTGTGGTGGCTGCAGAAGGTGTGGGGACACGATGTTGCCAGTGTAAGGACTGGTGCAGTGCCACGCAGGCATGTGGCAGGTGCTGCCCGTGGGGAGCACCGCTAGACATACACCTGCCGTCCAGGGTGCAGCAGCTGGTATAACCAGCCTCATGTTCCAGACTGTAATGGCGGGCGCAGGCACGTGCCGAGTGGCAGAACCAGGAGGGGCAGAGGCTGCAGAGGTCTGCAATCCGTACCCTAAATGACAGCATCCAGGCATTGGCGAATGCACAACAGCATCTTGCCGATGTTCTGGATAGGAGATTGGGCGATATGGCTGGTCTCATCGACCGAGGCTTGGCCATCCTTGGGCGTGCGCAGTCCGTGCAGGAACACCAGGTAGGGGTGAGGCATAGGGCACGTGGGCGTGTGCCAGCAACACCACCTGCTGCAGGTCAGCGTGTGCGTGCCACCTCCCATGCCCACACAGACAGTGATGGTAGCAGTAGCACTGCAGCTGCTACCACACCATCCACACCAGGACAGAGCAGGCCACGTGGTCGTGGCCCTGGGCGGCCCCGTCGTGGGCACGTTTCCAGCGGACATGTGACATCGGAGAGTGGACAGTCTGTACCTCCACCCGGTCGTGCCCGTGCGACCCCAGGCAGGCGGGTCGCTTCGCGCCGGCAGACACAATGAGCCTTAACACCTGCACTGTACAGTCAGGGGCTGCCAAACATACTCCATGTAGGCATCACAGATGACTGAACTGTGTACACACACCCACACACAGCAGACACAACTGTAGGGCTCCACCACACCCACATGCAATCTACATAGTCATGCCCACTCAATGCACTGGCCCTTACACACACACATGATGTCATCCATTGGTACAGCCCATGCCTGTGGCACATATCACCCTGTGCAAATGATTAAGTCTCTGCCGCATAACTGTGAGCCACACCATCAATGCACGGTTAAGCTGACATATTATGATGCACAGGGTGGACACGATAGTGAGAGGTGTATGTGATACCTGTGTCCGCATAGTACGTGCTGTGTATGTTGTGGTGTGTGTGTATGGCTGGTGACAGGTGTGTATGTGATGTGTGTTGTGCACGGACATCATGCAGCAGACATACCATGCAGGACAGGTGCAGCATTCATTGATATGTGTACACAGTATGTGTGGTGGTTACATGTGTAGCACCATGTCGGTGCAGTTAACCCGTATGATACTGATGGTGTACTTGCGTGCCTACTGGGAGCACTGTAATTAGTTCCCCACGTGTAGTCGTGGTGTACCCACAGGCATGTCTGGCAAAATCAGCATAGCACAGTTACCCACATCTGGCATGGACCCCTACATAGGTACATAGGCACACATGAACGTGACAGGATATGTGCCCTACGACATGTGTGGACCTAGCATGACTGTGTGTGGCATCTAACACCCCTCAGGATGGGGATGCCATATCCATCAGTCCCCAGTCCCTGGTCTAGCAGTGACACACAGAGGTTGACTGGCGCATAACTATAGTCACACATCCACACGTCAGTAGCAGTCCTGGACAAAGGCAGTCAGGGCCTTTCCTTCACATGGCCTGGCACTCCTCCCGTGTTGTAGTGTGTGTCTGGCCGTTACCCTGTTCCCCCAGCACGTCCCACTCATCTTTGGGTTGAGGTGTCTGACAGTCGCTTCTGTGCCCGTGTTCGCATGGGGCCTGGGAGGTGGAATGTGCCCATGTCACCCAGGTCAGACATGGCCGTGTATGTCGGGCACAGATCACCACGGAGCAGCTGTGCTGTGCAGATCCACAGCCAGTGTCCCCTTGGCCGTGCACCTTGTGACACATGTCCTAGCACCGTCATCCCAGTCTTGTGGAACGTTTGCAGTCCTTCCGAGTGCTGCAGGCGTCCGGTTAGCTACAGGCCACATGTGCCATTGTACGCAGTCATTGCACTGGTGTGTGATGTGTACAGGGGTACAATGAACACTCCTGATGTGGTTGCCATTCCATCCAGACCAGGAGGCCACAATGGAATGTCTTCACACCCACATTGCCATTGTGTGTGTTGACAGAGGTTGCCAACAGGTGTGGTAGCCATTACCCTGAACATGTCCACCATCTTTAATGGCGTACCACCTACATGTGACATTGGGACGAACATGTTCTTCACACTGGGTAGGGCTGCACCTTCTCTGGCATTTGGTAGCAGGCCATGGCTCTGGCACCAGTCAGCCATGTCTATGACGCCCTAGGTGGATGTACGTGTAACATGGGGTGCTGGGTATGTCGGACGGTGCGTAGTCATCTGCATACCTTGTCTGCTACAATCCCCCTATGATTGCATGCACATTGGAAGGTCGGATGCCATATGGCAGGGTGCACAGGAGTGAGCCCTGTGGGCCTCCACTGGGTCCAGATATGAGTGTGACAAAGCACCTTCAGCACCAACCCTGTGTGGTGTGACCTCCAACCTGTGTGAGAAGCATCGGGTGACATATGTCCCCACATGTATGCTGGCGAGCCTTTACATGGGTCCCATGTGTAGTGTGCTCTGACCGCTCCCACCAGGTCATGGTACTGTGTGCAAACCCACATATCCCCATCAATGGCCTTGGTGAACACTCCAGACTGGACGAGCAGGTTCGGGAGGCAGGATCCGCCCTTGACTATGTAGTTGTGGGTATGTTCCGGTATTGGCTGTACACTGCTATCTGTAACCATGACCACCTGTATGGACCTCCACACAGCTTTGCAGACAACACTTGTCAAGCGTATAGGGTGTGGCTGTTGACAGTCCATAGGAGCACTACCCTGGCATAGTGGGACCACAGATGCCATATGGCATCCATTGGGGACATAGCCCATAGTAAGGCTAACATGACACAGTGCCCGCATGTGTGGGCCGAGGGCCTCAAAGAGGATGGGTAGCACACAGCCAGGGAAACCATCGGTGCCCATTGCTGACGTGTCAAACGCCATAGAGATATGGGATCACCCCAGGCCATATGACATGTTTGGGAGGATACACTCTGGTGGGATGGATATGTTCCCTGTTGCGCGGGCATGTATGCATGGAACATGTCCTGTGGTATGCAGACAATGTCTGTGGGTGCAGTGACTGTTGTACCATTCTGGACCATTTCCAGGCAGGTCTGTGTGCCCCAACCATGTCCTTACCACAGTTAGGGAAGGCCCTGTGGTTGTCTCATGTGCCCTCTGCAGTACCACTCCCACGAGCGGACCTGGATGTTGGTATGTGGGGCCGTATGGTGACGCCGGTATGAATGGGTGATGGTTTCCCTGGTACTGTCATTGCCCTGCCATGTAGTAGCTCCAACTGTTGATGTACAGGTAGTCAGTGGCTGCGGTCCACCACACCATGTGCCTACCTGTGGTGGACAAGGTCCTGATGTCATCATGTTTGCCTGTTGCAGACATGCATGTGGGTGGTCGGGAAAGGCATTCGGTAGGCGTTTTCAGGTCTGGCCTCTGTTCAACATTGGCATGGAGGACATGTAGGGTACCACACCGGTCATATGATGTGTGTGGTTTTCTGTGGAGAGGTCATCACTGAGGTCCCCTATGCTGGTGTTGGTTACAGTGAGTGGATGACCAGTGGATCCACTATACGGTCTTGCATCACCATTGAGGGCTGTACATCCTGTGTGGGGCATATCCTCACCATGCGTGATGGGCAGAACTGTCAGACATCCCCCCCCCTGGTATGTATGGTGCATGGCTGTTTAACAGTGGCCAGGTGTGTGAACACCTGGGACTGCTGGCGTACTGTGTTGTGCCATGGGTAATGTTCCCAGGCTATGTATGGGTGGTTCATGTCACCCAAACGGTGCTGTTGTGAGAGCATGCCCACTCACCAGTGTCCTCAGGACATCTGTGAAGGTATCCTGTGTTTGTGAGGGCTGTCTGTAGCATGCAACAAACTGTAGGCCAGTCCTACACATGGTTAATTGCACCTACATATTCCCCGCAGCAACAACAACGTCTGTGGCATGACCGGGTTACTGTTGTGTGGCTGGACACACAGGATGGTCCGCATTCCGCCACCCATGCCGTCGCACCATGTGTATGCATGTCTGATCTGTGCCGACTCTAAGTGTCTGAGCATGCCCAGTAGGCAGCTGTGTAGATAGACACACAGCACAGTGCACACCGCAGCCGTCTGCAGTAATACCCCGGGTGCATGCCTCTATCCCCTACGCAACGGCCACGTCTGTGGCATGGCCAGGTTTCTGTTGTGTGGCTGGACACACGACGGTCCACATTACGCCACCCATGCCGTCGCAACATGTGTATGCATGTCTGCCCTGTGCCGAGTCTAAGTGTCTGAGCATGCCCAGTATGCAGTGATGTACTGATCAGTAGTTACTTGTTATTCTCGACTGCAGCACTAACGTGTTAGTGTATGGCGACCTTGGGATGGTAACAGACTGCGTGACTGCGCACTCTGTCCGAACTCCCGATGGGCGCATTGCCTTTGCAAATGATACCACTCACGTGGGGTATGCCTCCTGACAGCGCTCTGCTCAGTAAACTTCGGTAGCGTTCTGTAAATGCTTCATACTGTAGTGTGTTCATGTAGATAGGCGTAGGTTCGTCCCCGTCCTTTCCGTGTGTGTGTGTGTGTGTGTGTGTGTGTGTGTGTGTGTGTGTGTGTGTGTGTGTGTTTCCATCTGCCTCTGCGACTGATTATGCTTTTAGACGCTCCGCAACACATGCCTTGGCTATTGCCAACTATTGTCTTCTTGGTGCCGTCAGCAGCCTACAAGTATGCCTGTGACAGCGCTCTGTTTAGCAAACTCGGTAGCGCGTTCTGTAAATGCTTCATACAGTAGTGTGTTCATGTAGATAGTCGTAGGTTCGTCCCCCGTCCCTTCCGTGTGCGTGTGTGTGTGTGTGTTTCCAGCTGCCTCTGCGACTGATTATGCTTTTAGACGCTCCGCAACACATGCCTTGGCTATTGCCAACTATTGTCTTGCGACTGACGTCAGCAGCCTACAAGTATGCCTGTGACAGCGCTCTGTTTAGCAAACTCGGTAGCGTTCTGTAAATGCTTCATACAGTAGTGTGTTCATGTAGATAGTCGTAGGTTCCTCCCCGTCCCTTCCGTGTGTGTGTGTGTGTGTGTTTCCAGCTGCCTCTGTGACTGATTCTGCTTTTAGCCGCTCCGCAACACATGCCTTGGCTATTGCCACCTATTGTCTTCGGCTGGCGTCAGCAGCCTACAAGTATGCCTGTGACAGCGCTCTGTTTAGCAACCTCGGTAGCGTTCTGTAAATGCTTCATACAGTAGTGTGTTCATGTAGATAGTCGTAGGTTCGTCCCCCGTCCCTTCCGTGTGTGTGTGTGTGTGTTTCCAGCTGCCTCTGCGACTGATTATGCTTTTAGCCGCTCCGCAACACATGCCTTGGCTATTGCCAACTATTGTCTTGTGGCTGACGTCAGCAGCCTACAAGTATGCCTGTGACAGCGCTCTGTTTAGCAAACTCGGTAGCGCGTTCTGTAAATGCTTCATACAGTAGTGTGTTCATGTAGATAGTCGTAGGTTCGTCCCCGTCCCTTCCGTGTGTGTGTGTGTGTGTGTTTCCAGCTGCCTCTGCGACTGATTATGCTTTTAGGCGGCTCCGCAACACATGCCTTGGCTATTGCCAACTATTGTCTTGCGGGTGATGTCAGCAGCCTACAAGTATGCCTGTGACAGCGCTCTGTTTAGCAAACTCGGTAGCGTTCTGTAAATGCTTCATACAGTAGTGTGTTCATGTAGATAGTCGTAGGTTCGTCCCCCGTCCCTTCCGTGTGTGTGTGTGTGTGTTTCCAGCTGCCTCTGCGACTGATTATGCTTTTAGACGCTCCGCAACACATGCCTTGGCTATTGCCAACTATTGTCTTGCGGGTGATGTCAGCAGCCTACAAGTATGCCTGTGACAGCGCTCTGTTTAGCAAACTTGGTAGCGCGTTCTGTAAATGCTTCATACAGTAGTGTGTTCATGTAGATAGTCGTAGGTTCGTCCCCCGTCCCTTCCGTGTGTGTGTGTGTGTGTGTGTTTCCAGCTGCCTCTGCGACTGATTATGCTTTTAGGCGCTCCGCAACACATGCCTTGGCTATTGCCACCTATTGTCTTGCGGCTGACGTCAGCAGCCTACAAGTATGCCTGTGACAGCGCTCTGTTTAGCAAACTCGGTAGCGCGTTCTGTAAATGCTTCATACAGTAGTGTGTTCATGTAGATAGTCGTAGGTTCGTCCCCCGTCCCTTCCGTGTGTGTGTGTGTGTGTGTGTTTCCAGCTGCCTCTGCGACTGATTATGCTTTTAGACGCTCCGCAACACATGCCTTGGCTATTGCCAACTATTGTCTTGCGGCTGACGTCAGCAGCCTACAAGTATGCCTGTGACAGCGCTCTGTTTAGCAAACTCGGTAGCGCGTTCTGTAAATGCTTCATACAGTAGTGTGTTCATGTAGATAGTCGTAGGTTCGTCCCCGTCCCTTCCGTGTGTGTGTGTGTGTGTGTTTCCAGCTGCCTCTGCGACTGATTATGCTTTTAGGCGCTCGCAACACATGCCTTGGCTATTGCCAACTATTGTCTTGCGGGTGATGTCAGCAGCCTACAAGTATGCCTGTGACAGCGCTCTGTTTAGCAAACTCGGTAGCGCGTTCTGTAAATGCTTCATACAGTAGTGTGTTCATGTAGATAGTCGTAGGTTCGTCCCCGTCCCTTCCGTGTGTGTGTGTGTGTTTCCAGCTGTCTCTGCGACTGATTATGCTTTTAGGCGGCTCCGCAACACATGCCTTGGCTATTGCCAACTATTGTCTTCGGGTGATGTCAGCAGCCTACAAGTATGCCTGTGACAGCGCTCTGTTTAGCAAACTCGGTAGCGTTCTGTAAATGCTTCATACAGTAGTGTGTTCATGTAGATAGTCGTAGGTTCGTCCCCGTCCCTTCCGCTTGTGTGTGTGTGTGTGTGTGTGTTTCCAGCTGCCTCTGCGACTGATTATGCTTTTAGGCGCTCCAACACATGCCTTGGCTATTGCCACCTATTGTCTTGCGGCTGGCGTCAGCAGCCTACAAGTATGCCTGTGACAGCGCTCTGTTTAGCAAACTCGGTAGCGTTCTGTAAATGCTTCATACAGTAGTGTGTTCATGTAGATAGTCATAGGTTCATCCCCCGTCCCTTCCGTGTGTGTGTGTGTGTGTGTTTCCAGCTGCCTCTGCGACTGATTATGCTTTTAGCCGCTCCGCAACACATGCCTTGGCTATTGCCACCTATTGTCTTCTTGCTGGCGTCAGCAGCCTACAAGTATGCCTGTGACAGCGCTCTGTTTAGCAAACTCGGTAGCGCGTTCTGTAAATGCTTCATACAGTAGTGTGTTCATGTAGATAGTCGTAGGTTCGTACCCCGTCCCTTCCGTGTGTGTGTGTGTGTTTCCAGCTGTCTCTGCGACTGATTATGCTTTTAGTCGCTCCACAACACATGCCTTGGCTATTGCCAACTATTGTCTTGCGGGTGATGTCAGCAGCCTACAAGTATGCCTGTGACAGCGCTCTGTTTAGCAAACTCGGTAGCGCGTTCTGTAAATGCTTCATACAGTAGTGTGTTCATGTAGATAGTCGTAGGTTCGTCCCCGTCCCTTCCGTGTGTGTGTGTGTTTCCAGCTGTCTCTGCGACTGATTATGCTTTTAGACGCTCCGCAACACATGCCTTGGCTATTGCCAACTATTGTCTTGCGGGTGATGTCAGCAGCCTACAAGTATGCCTGTGACAGCGCTCTGTTTAGCAAACTCGGTAGCGCGTTCTGTAAATGCTTCATACAGTAGTGTGTCCATGTAGATAGTCGTAGGTTCGTCCCCCGTCCCTTCCGTGTGTGTGTGTGTGTGTGTGTTTCCAGCTGCCTCTGCGACTGATTATGCTTTTAGACGCTTCGCAACACATGCCTTGGCTATTTCCAAATATTGTCTTGCGGGTGACGTCAGCAGCCTACATGTATGCCTTCGACAGCGCTCACGTCAGTTAACTCGGTAGCGTTGTGTAATTGATTCATACTGTACTGAGTTCATGTAAATAGGCGTAGGTTCATCTCCTGTCCCTTCCGTGTGTGTGTGTGTTTCCGTTGCTTTCGACCATACATCTGAATAAGCAAATTGTTACAGTGTTCACAATCAACAGTGTGATATTTAAAATCATGTTAGGACTCACATTGTTGTTTGTGAACATTCGTAGACATAGCATATTTCCTGCACACGTTGTGGAAACAACGAAAACGTTGCATGTTTTCATGAACTGTTCAAATGTTACGAAGACTTGGGTTGTGTCGAACTACGGTGACTATTCTTGCTGCAGGTTTCCGGTTTGTTTGTGTTGCATAGTACAATATCATGTAATACGTGTGTTCATAGTATGCTTTCTGTGATGTTGACATGTGTGTGTTTCGTTAGCAGTACGTCTCTGCTTTCTATGCTGTGGCTACATCCCCATTGCTCGCATAGAAAGTGACAAATGGAAGTGTAAGGGTGGACATTTAAAGCCTGGATACTTCCATGTTATGTGTAAGTCTCACAGGGCCAACGGGTGATAGCGCATACATGTCTATGAAGTACCTTTGGATACCATATGCGACCTGTCGTGGACGAAATGTTTATGTTGACTGTTCCATCTACCTATGTGTGACATTGTTTGGGGCCATAGGGTGCCAGCAAGTCTTCCCTGTTCATTGGGTGTTTGCCATGGTGTATTGACATCAATCCTATTAATTCACCCAAGGATGTCTTTCTTTGGTGTCAACGCCATAGTTTGACCATCCTATGTCATTCCCAGCAGACGTGGAGATTGTGCCATTGGTATCTTTACACAGGTGACCCATCTGTTCCACTGTATGGAAGCGTGTGATCCCCATAGATGTGCTGGCACATGGTGTGTTGTGTACGCCGGTATCTGCCCAGCGGTCTTTCTTTGAATGGGGTGTGTGTACTGTACACCGTATCTGTATTCCCTGGGTTATGCCTTGCAACAGCTGTGGGATTCCCCCAGGTTGGCAGCTATGGGTGCCATCTTGGCCGTACGTTTGTCCATCCATGGGAACTGCCTACTGGACACTAGTATCGGGGTGTCAACACTTCACACCTGCATTCTCCCTTTCCCGTGGATGATCGGTAATAGTAATGCGGAGTAACGCATATGCCATGGCCACGTCCCGCACACGGGGTGGGACGATGAATCATCTGCCAATCCACACCGACACCCATATATGCATACCCACGATCCCATGTCTGCAACCGTCGACAGTACCCCTTGCACACCCTTCATGTGTGCGGAAATGGGATGTGGACGTACGTGTATGGATGCAGCAGCCTGGGGAGTCCTATTCATATGTCCTGCATTTCATGGACGGCTGTCATCACCCTTGAAGACACCTGTGGTGCACATATCTACCTGTGCCGTAGTCACGGCTGTCACCTCTTCCGGTTCACACTATGTTGCTCACACTCACTTAAGGAGTAATATTTGGGTCCTGCAATGGACACCGATGTGCATATGTAAAGGTTAGGACATGTTGGACTGTGTCCATTCGGCCAGTGGGTTTGACTGCCGCCGTATGTTCCCCATTCCCGGATGTCTGTCCGCCTACCCATAGTATGTAGTGCTACATAACCCGTGTCCGTCCACAATTTACCCATAGGGTGTTACTGTAGTCCTGCAGGTTGGCAACTGCTTTACATAATCCTCACAGGTACCATTGTGAACTATCCGCCACTGTATTGTCAGTATAACACAGCCGGTACATGTAGAACCTATTTATTCATGACAGTATGTCGGTTATGTGTGTGAACACCATATTTTAGCGATAGTATGACCTTCCTAGTTGACGTTGTTGGTGTGCCATTAATATGTGTTCCACAGGTCGCAGGTATGTTCCGCAGAGTGGAGGCGGGTGATCCCCACATACCTGATAGCACCTTCGCTGCTGTGTACGCTGGGATTTGCATGGCAGGATGGATGTCTACGGGGTGTATGTACTGCTGTTTCCATCTTTATGTCCTGTGTCATGCCCTACTACGGCTGTGTGATTCCACCAGGTTTGCTATTATGGGTGCCATCTTGTCCGTACGTTTGTCCATCCTTGGGAAATGCCTACTGGACACTGATGTAGGGCTGAACACATTTCACACATGCCTTTACCATTACCCTATGGATGCTTTGCATCCTTACTGGGGACTAAGGCACGTCCTGTACCCGCAGCACTCCCACGGGGCGGGACAACGGATTATCAGCCAAACAACACCGAGCCCCATTTTGCATACCCAGGATACCATGGCTGCAACCCCCCACGGTACGCATGACACATCCTTCATGTGTGCGGAACTGGGATATGGACGCACATGTATGGACACGGCAGTCTGGGGACCTCTGTTCACATGTCCTGCATGTCATGGGCAGGTATCATCAACCTTAAACACGCTGGTGGTGCATATGTCTAGCTGTGCCGTAGTCACGGTTTGTACTCGGATTGGCCGATCCCGATGGATAAAGGTGCAGACGTCTTAATTTTTGGAGTCCTACAATGGACACCGATGTGCATTTGTAAAGTGTAGAACATGTTGGACTGTCACCATCTGGCCAGTGGTATTGACTGCCGCTGTATGTTCCCCAGTCGTGGATGTCTGCTTGACTACCCATCGTTTGTATGACATGGCCTATCTATATCCACGTGCCAGTATGCGTGACTACAGCAAACCTTGCGTCCTGCCCATCTTCATAAATGACATTATGGAACATATATCGGCAGAAACAGACACTGTCAAATACGATAGACTCCACAGTGAAAGGATACTGAGCTCTCTCAACTACTAACATGGGGCACCGTCGGAGTACGGATTTCATGACATAGCCGTCCCTAATACACTTCCCTCAGAGTCGGTTTAAAGCGAAATAATCAATAAACCTGCTCATAGTTAGGTGGACAGTGCTCCAAGTCTCGATTATAACGTGACATATACATATCAGTGTTGCATGCCTTACTTCATGGAAACAATGATACGGCAACAATGTGTTAATATATATACAATATTGGTAAATACAATCAGTATCCGGACACATAGTTGATAATTGCTGAGAGTGCACCTTAGAATGTAGTGTGTTGATCAGGTTATTGTATATCGATGTGTATAATAGTAGCATTACGATAACAAAGCATGGAATCAATAAGTACTATTTAAGCATATATTTGACAATTGTGAATGTAAACGTGTGGAGGAGACATCCGTAACCTTCCCTGGTTCCACTGGATCACACACGCACACGTACACTCGCATGTCCGGATTGTGGGTTACGCACGCGCACATGCATATCCGTAGTCCGTTTATATATGTTAACAGTGTCTGTGTGGTTACGTGTTTTGCGTTACTTGTGACTATTCCGGTAACATATGTCTGATCCGGTTGACGGACGTGTGCAGAAAGCACTTACAGCTTCATATATGTAACAGTCTTTGCAGCATGGACGCTTTACGTACACGTGCACATCTATATGTTCTATAGTCATAATTCCAACGTGACTGCAGTCACGTTTGACGCTTACTGTGACCAGTGCACGTTAGCTGTTCATTGTCATTAATATGCATACCCTTGGTACCTATGTACATTTACATATCACCCCCCCCCGCACACACGCACGTCACAGGCATCCATTCTCCTGCTGGGAAAGGTGCGGTACTGCATGTTGAACATTCCTAATTCCCCCTCGCTCATGGCCCAGGATGCATATGTCGTCACCACAGGGCTGTTCAGATGACAGCTGCTTATATCCCATATGCATACAGGCCTTCGATTGTCAGGGTGTTGCTGTGGTGCTTTGGGTTTGGTCTTGGCCGCCCACTGTACGGAACTGCCCTGACCGTGTACGAATGTTAGATGAGTCACATGGGCACGGTCTGTCCGTGTCTATGATACCTTGCCCCCCCCCCCAAACCTTCTAGAGGAATATTTACTTTACCACATTGTGAATCTTTACATTTCAATGCCATATTGTACAGTAGTCATAATCATAGGGTTAATCTCTATATATCATGCTTCATTGATATTACTAGGTGTCTCTAGTTCTTGTAAGATATTGGCACAATCCCTAGAACATATATATGTAGCTTATACACTCAGACATTTGGAAAACAGCATGTTGGGTCTTCCGTCATATATATATAGGTATATTCTTATTTTTCCATGAAGTATATACATTTTGAAGCAATGTCAGATTCACTCACTGTGTGGAATCTGTAACCCAAGAAAGGTTTCTTAGCTTGTTTGCCTTTCAGGCATTTAAGTCATACTTAGCGCATGTATTTAATGACCGATTAAGGGTTTTAAATGTAGTAGGTTGGACTGCATTGTATGTATTCTGAAGATGTCTGCTTATGAAGCAGACAATATTTTAATGTATATTATTTTATTTTACATTTGTTGACCGGGCTAGTCTGGCTGGATAACACGTCCATTTTCAGCAGAGGCCCGAGGGGAAAAGCTCCACTATCTTCTAGTACATTTCAAACTCAAATGAATTTATTCAGGAAAAATACATTGTTAAAACATTGCAAGGGAGGTATAGAAACAGTACAGTAACAAGTTTCCTCATTATAAAATAAGAATGATATATGCGCTTCAATATACTATGGTGACTGCATTTACTTCCTGGTGGCCTCTGAGTGGTCACTAACCGTTTCTACAGTACCTCATTTATGCTTTGGACTTTCTCATCTGTTTCTCTGTGTCTTTTCTATGGGGAATGTCAAGTGTACTCCCTATGTGTATTACCTGTGTATTGCCTTGCTGCGGCAGTGTAATTCCACCGGGTTTGCAGTTATGGGTGCCATCTTGGTCGTACGCTTATCCATCCATGTGAATTGCCTAATGGACACTGGTATAGGGCTGTACACATTCCACACCTGCATTTAGCATTCTCTGGTGGATGCTTTGCATTATTAGTGGGGAATAAGGCAGGTGCTACGCCCACATCCCTCCCACGGGGCGGGACATGGGATTACCTGCCAAACGACACCGGGCCCTGTTTCTACATACCCAGGATCCCTTGAGTGCAACAGTCCACAATACCCATCACACATCCTTCATGTGTGCGGGACTATGATGTGGCCACACTTCTATGGACTCAGTACCCTGGGTATTTCTGTGCATATCTGCTGCATTTCATGGACAGCTATCATCAACATTGAACACGCTTGCGGTGCATATGTGTTGCTGTGACGTGGTGACGACAATCATTTCACGTAGGTGATGACGGAAGCTGGCACGCAGTCAATGAATGAAATTTTTGGGTCCTTCAATGGACACCAATGTGCATTTGTCAAATTAGATGTTGCTGGACTGTGTCCACCTGGCCAGTGCTTTTCACTGCTGCTGTATGTTCCCCAATCGCGGATGTCTGTTTGACTACCCATTCTACATGGTGCTACGTAACCAGGTGATTTCGTACTGTGAACAGATGTCATACATCCAAACATGCTGGTTTGCAACTGCTTCATATAAACCTCCGACATCCCAATAGGACATATCCGTCACTGTATTGTAAACATAACACCACCGGAACATGTAGATCCCCTATGTCTTCATTGAAACATGTTTTCTTCATAGGTGGGAACACCATTGTTTACATATCCCAGTTGACGTTGTGGGTGTGCCATTGGTATGTGTTACACAGGTCACACATCTGTTCCGCTGTATGGTAGCGGGTGCTCCTCATTCTGTTGCTGGCAGATTGAGTGCTGTGTACGCCGGTGTTGGCACGGCGGTCGAACATTGTATATGGAATGTCAACTGTAGTCCCTATGTGTATTTCCTGTGTTATGCCTTACCGCGGCTGTGTAATTTCCCCGTGTTTGCAGTTGTGGGTGCCATCTTGGCCGTACGGTTGTCCATCCATGAGAATTGCCTACTGGACACTAGTATAGGGCTGTACACATTTCACACCTGCATTTACCATTCTCCAGTGGATGGTTTGCATCATTAGCGGATAGTATGGCAGGTGCTACACACACATCCCTCCCACGGGGCGGGACAACGGATTGGCTGCGAAGCAACACCGAGCCCAGAGTCTACATACCCAGAATCCCTTGACTGCAACATTCGCCAGTACCCATTCAACATCCTTCATGTGTGCGGGACTATGATGTGGACGCAGTTCTATAGACCCGTTACCCTGGGGTTTCTGTGCATATGTGCTGGATTACATGGACAGCTATCATCAACATTGAACACGCTTGCGGTGCATATGTGTAGCTGTGACGTGGTCACGACTAACGATCATGTGCCACGCAGTCTGCACGGGTAATTTTTGAGTCCTACAATGGACACCAATGTGCATATGTTAAGTGTAGAGCTTGGCGGACTGTGTCCGTGTGGCCAGTGTGTTTGACTGCTGCTGTATGTTCCCCAATCGCGGATGTCTGCTTGACTACCCATTCTACATGGTGCTACGTAACCAGGTGATTTCGTACTGTGAACAATTGTCATACATCCAAAGATGCTGGTTAGCTACTGCTTCATTTACACATCAGACATCCCAATAGGACATGTCCGTCACTGTATTTACAACAGAACACCACCGGAATATGTCGATCCCCTATGTCTTCATTGTAGCATGTTTTCTCCATAGGTGGGGACGCCATAGGTTACATATCCCAGTTGGCGTTGTTGGCGTGCCATCGGTTTGTGTTCCACAGGTCGCCAATCTGTTCCACGGTATGGTACCGAGTGCTCCCCCATTGTGTTGCTGGCAGATGTAGTGCTGTGTACGCCGGTGTTGGCACAGCGGTCCAGCTTTGTATGTGGGATGTCAACTGTAGTCCCTATGTGTATTTCCTGCGTTATGCCTTGCCGCGGTTGTGTGATTTACCCAGGTTTGCAGTTGTGGGTGCCGTCTTGACCATACGGTTGTCCATCCATGACAATTTACTACTGGACACTACTATAGGGCTGTACACATCTCACAACTACATTTAGCATTCTCCGGTGGATGGTTTGCATTATTAGCGGAGAGGAAGGCAGGTGCCACGCACACATCCCTCACACGGGGAGGGACAAAGGATTGGCTGCGAAACAACACCGAGCCCAGAGTCTACATACCCAGAATCCCTTGACTGCGACAATCGACAGTACCCATTACACATCCTTCAGGTGTGCGGGACTGTGATGTGGACGCCCTTCTATGGACCCGGTCCCCTGGGTATTTCTGTGCATGTGTGCTGCATTTCATGGACAGCTATCATCAACATTAAACACGCTTGCGGTGCATATGTATACCCGTGATGACAATGAGTTCCCGTAGGCGATCATTGATGGCGTCATACTTGTCGTTTTGTAATTTTTGAGTCCAGTAATGGACACCACTGTGCATATGTAATGTGTACAGCTTGTCGGACTGTGTCCTTGTGAGCAGTGGGTTTCACTGATGCTGTGTGTTCAACAATTGCAGATGTCTGCTTGACTACCCATACTGTGTAGTGCTACAGGAACTATGTTTTCCGATGCCAGAACCCAATTGTGTACATCCACTGTTGCAGGTTAACAAACACTTTCATACACAGAGGTCACGGTTGGACAGTACTGCCACTTCATTATCGGAACAACACCTCCAGGCTGTGTATATCATGTGAACTTTAGGCCGGTCTTACCGGCCATTTGCAATTGTAATTAGCAGACACGTGTCAATACATGTATGATAAGACATATTGCCATGCTGAAGTTGATCTATGTTATTTGGACATTGGCTTCTGCCTTTGGCATCCGTTGCTGTGTGTGTTGCCAGTGAACATACACATTGCTTGCTCAGAGGCAGACTACACAATTCTGCACACTACTGTGGTCTCCTTTAAGGACCCTGAGCCAGTGGTCGACAGTACTGCAGCCACTGCATCAATCACATTTGCCATCTACCAGTACCTACAGGACTGCATGTACCAGGCATTCACTTACCCAACTGTGGTTCATTGTACCAATGCCAAGCGTCCAGTGTGGTGTACCCCAGCCATACACATGATGTACAACACGAGGAGGTGGCTACTACAGGGTGGAGCAGACACCTTGTGAGGTGTGACACCCTTGGTCATCATATGTGTAGAGTTACACAATGTCATGGGATTGTCCAGGGCACATTCCACAGATATACCTACATGGACCTGGCTGACAATCATACCACCTTCAGTTGCTATGCTCGACACCTGTGAGGTCACTACCACATATGCTCTGACTGGGTTCACATAGAGGTGGGGTTTACTCAACATACACACATTGCCGACATACAGGCTGACAGGTCCAGTGAGGACATCTCCACACCCTCCACCACACATGTGGAGATGTCTGTACCAGCGGTTTGTGGTCACCAAATGTTCTGTGACACACAGGTGGGACATGCTCTCTCCAGGGTAGTGTGAATAGCATCCATGAGACCAGATGGTGAGCCCGCTGTGTACTCCACTATCTCATTTGGGATTAGGACCCACAGTTAGGACAGCTATTTCTTTATAGCCTCACCTCAGGTAGGGTGCCCAGGTTGTATCGCATGACAACTGTATTCCCACATCACAGGGCCAATGCCTCCACTGAGGCTGGTTATTACTGTCCCAGTACCCTGAGGAGACCTATCTGCATAGACATGGGGTGGGATCATACTGCGGTTCGTACATGACTGCATAGGGGACATACATACTTCGCATCCAACACGGTTTGTCTTGTTCAGGGGCGGTTCATGCCTTTAAAACATGGTTGACATTTTCGGGACGGTCACCCAGCCCATTGCTGGGGGTGTTGCAGTCCATACAGCCTACCTCGTCCTGGCAAAGGGCTTCATAACATTACCCCCCTCAGGTAACGTTAATAAAACCATTGGCTGGGATGTGAACATGTACATCACAGAATGTGTTGTAAACTGTCTATGTGACACAACCCACATGGTCATAGTTGCTGGCTGCATGTCAGACCAACTGCCTGTCACAAGTGGTGTCCCATGGTGCCATTCCGTGGGTGCACCCCTGTCATACATCTACATTTCCACGGTACAGGCACACACAGGGGTGTTATGGGTAACATTGTTTGTAGATGCTTGCAGAACAGATGCCATACTGGGACGGACATCTGACACAGATATCCTTCGAAGGGGCCTCCCGGATATGCATATCTGCTGTCAGGGACATGTCCCACAGCTAACTGGTACGTAATGCAAAGTCATACCTGTCGAGGAGTAGTAGGTCACCCCTGTCCAGCGTATAGGTGGCTGTCCACACAGCACAGGGGTGACTACCAGGGATCAGGGACAGAGTTTGTCGGTCGCCTTTCATTCAACACACACATTGCTATCGTGGTTCTGTGGGACTTCTACATTGCCCACCTGTATGTGCAGGGAGTCACATCTGACTTCACAGCCCGACACATACACACGGTCACTATATAGCATAGAACTTCACTTATTTGCCTAAGTATGAGCTTATTGTTGTGGCAGTTTGGTAGCTTATTCTGTTTCTTGGGACATTTAGGTATTTCAGTTACGGAAATAACCGATTCAGGCTACAATTACATTAAATACGGAAATCATTATGACCTACAATCTTAGCACACTTCCCGTTTTAATGCTTTATTTCGAACACGTATGCCAATACAGGGACTGCCCTCGCAAAGTGGGACGGTTGGTGACCTTAGTCGCTACTCCTATGTCGGTGCGGCGTGCTGACATGCTGCTGTACACCTTCTCTGACTATGCACACTCACAGTACATTGCTGTACGGACACGGTATTACGCGTATCCTTTGTTCCTTGGACAGGTACATTTCGGGCTGCGTGGGTTTTATTTGCTTCTCTGTTTAGTTGGGACAGGTACTTTGTTGCATACTCTGCGGACATTTCATTCTGCACGGGCCATGGCTGCAGCCATTTCTATTCTGGGCGGACTATGGCAGCCAGCACGTTAGGTTGCTCTTCGCCTGCCTGCTTAAACACGCCTACTGACGCATCCTACTTGGGCTCGCTCACGTACACTACGCACATGCCTGTGGTTACGGTGCACTCTCATTAATATGCATATGGCGCTACTGCGCCGGCTATGCAATGCACCGCCGGCGCAAGCCTTACGCCGGCCTTGCGCCGAGCTTCATGAATCCCGGGGTTTGTGTAACAGATCTCTCACCCAAGTGAAAGATTTTGGACATATGAAAAAAGAATTCTGCAAACAAACAAGTCATCTAAATATGGAAAATGTGGATACCCTGTAGCCTGCATTGAGCCTTCACACCTGGTGCAGTGGACAGTCCAAAGGGTAAGGCAGAAAACTAATGGAATCCAGACAGACAAAACCGTGATAAATTCCAAGTCTGGATGAATAGGGATGTGATGATAAGCAACTTTTAAGTCTGGTGTTGCTAAGAAACTTAAAAGATGCAACAGGTTGTGAAGTGACATCATTTTGAATTTGGTTACTATCACAATTTTAGGTTTATGAAAGAAAGATCCAGAAGTGTTCTCGAAGCATTCTATTTCTTTAGCGCTAGGCATATCATTGAATAAAAACTCTTCTCCACCTGGAAAGGAGGAACTGGTTCTATCACTCCTAAGGCAGCATGTGAGGAAAAACTGGTACAAAAAATATGATCGGGAGGATGACAAATGACCCCGCGAGAAAATAGGAATTTCCTCCAACTGCCAGATGTAACCTTGAATGATTTTCAGATTTGTTGCCAAAGAGAAAACTGGAGAGAGACTTTCTGGAAGAAAACCGGGGCCTAGAGAGGGAGAGGTTCACAAGGTCTCGAGTAGCCATTCAGACTCGTTGGACTATTCTTGGTTTTGGGAGGTTTGGGACTTTTTTGGAACCCCTTTCAGATTTTTTCTTAAACATGTTTACCTGTATTTTGTTGAGTGTTTATTCTTTTTTTTTCCCAAAATTGGATGAAGAGACAGAAAATCCTTTGGAAATTTTGGAAAAAGAAGGCTGAAAAAAATCTTAGAGATTCCATGGATCAGCTTGTCCCTTTCATCACACTTTTTGATCACCTCTGCACCGGGAGTGGGGGGGGGGGTAAACACATTTAGAAATCTCTATCCAAGAGAGAATTTAAAATCTTGTTTTTATCATTATCTGGGGGGTTCTGAAAATGCACCCATGGAAACCTCCTCAAAACACTACCAGTGGCCATAGCCCTGGAAGTAGTATCACCAAGTCATAAACACACTGTAAACAATGAGAAGTGACTCGTGCAACAGAAGAAACCACCTTACTTAACCCAGATTTTCCTCACAAGAACAAACTTCAAATAAAACATTTCTCGTATTTTTACAATTTGTCAGAACAAAATGTTAACATACAAATATAACCATTCAAAATTTGGAACATCAAGGTAGCAGAAGTATGCACTTTTCCCAGACTTATTAATAATCTTCCCATCCTTATCAGAACAAGTAAGATCAAACTGGCTAGGTGCTCAGCAGCAGTGGGGCAACTAAAACTATAGCTGCTGGGTCTGGTTTGGGAAAAGCACATAAAATAAAATGTAAAAGAATGAGAACATTATACATCAGATCTATTTTTTAGGGACAGCTAGCTGACAATGTGAAAATTGCAGGCAGTTCCGCGCGCGCGCACACACACACACACACACACATACATATATATATATATATATATATATATATATATATATATATATATATATATATATATATCCTCCAAAAACAGACAGGAAGCATGAATGCAGCTTATGGAAAATCCTTCTGTAACAATTCAGCATTTTTTAGGGGACTGAGAAACCTCAGTGTTCTCCCACTGAAAACACTGGCAAGTTTTAGAAATAGTCTCAGAGGAAGAGAAACCTCCACAAGGAGAATCCGATACTGTGCTGTCCTCAGAGTCTGAATCAGCAATCTGAGAGGAAAAAACTGTCCCTCCCTACATCCTGCTGTTCATATTCATAATCTTGAATCTCTCAGAAAAAAAAGACTCCCGCTTTTACCAGAAACTACTTTACAAGAAGGATCATAGCCTGAATCAAATTCTGAGCGACACGCAGTAAAATATTTCTGTCCAAAGGAAACTTAAGCAGGACAGATGCATGCTTGGGTTTTCCATTTCTCTTTGGCAAGAAAAATGGGGGCAAATGTCTTATTAATGGCAGCAGTAGCTTCCCCAGGGATGGGCACAGCATTCTGACACAACATGGAAACCTTCCTTTTTCCCTCTCCCAGGACCGACAAGAGTGGGTCTCCTTTGCCACTATTTTTGAGGGAGTTGCAGTTGCACTGTTTTGCATATGTCATTCTAAGGGGATCCAGTATCTGTCTGCCTGGGACGACATGGTCAACAGACCACGATGCTTTGCTAGAGATGGCCTGCACTGTCACCCCTGGGATTCCGGATACTGGCTTAGGCTCTTGCTGCCCCTATAATGCCTTTTTTAGGCAAGGTTCAAATGACAAATTCACCACCATAACAGGAACAGGCAAGTAAAAACTGAGGGTAATGCTACTCAATGCTAGAAGTCTAAATCTCAAAATGCACTCACTCGAGGCACTCCTTAAAATGGAGAACATCAATGATTGTGCAGTGACCTGGTTCAAGGCTTCAGAGAGCACCCCATGCATTATCAGGCTATAACTCATACCACACGTTTCGGCCATCTAACCTGGACCGGAACACCATAGGCGGTGGTGTGTCCATACTCATTAAGGATATCCACACCTCCAGGCTAGTTGCTCAGCATAATGCAGCCGAGGTTATCCAAGTGTAACTAACTCTGGGCAAAACTGCAATCCAAATTGTAGCCAGCTACAGATCCCACACCATGCCGCAGGATTCCCACTCCTCTTTTCTTGATATACTGGAAAATATTAGGGTTCAACCAAACATCCTAATATTGGGCGATTTCAAATACCCCATCATTAACTGGGAAAACTACTCATGTACCAACTCCTTCACTCAGCGCTTTCTGGAATTCATAAATTCCAATGCCCTGGATCAACTTATCCACAGCCCCACCAGGGGCAACAATATCCTAGACCTAGTCATTACCAACAAGAGTGACCAGTGTTCCACACCTGAAGTCAACTCCTCGTTGGTCAGATTCGACCATAAGCTAATCACCCTAGATATCCACATCCCGCCCTCACCCCCCACTAAGGAAACCATGGTAAAAAAAATTCTCCAAAGTCAACTTCCTGCTTCTTAAGACAGAAGTGGCAAACTTCATGACAGCCATGCAGATGGACAATACAGTTACGACTGCTGAATCCTACACAAATGCACTCTATAAGCACTTACACGAGTGCATGTATTGTGCTATCCCAAACAGAACCAAGACGCTATCCTCCAAAAAAAGGAAGCCAATCTGGTGGTCTCCTGCCATAAACAAACTCTGCAACAGAAGGAAGAAATTGTTGCAAAGAGTAAAATCCCATGAGTGGAGGAGCTCCCTGGTCAAACTCAGCAAGAAGTTGAGATCCCTTGTAAGATCCTCCAATACTAGCTATGAAAACAAGATTGCCACTGATTCTAAGGACAACCACAAAGCATTCTATAGCTATGTCAAGAATCTCAATGGCAACACCCAGATCTGCTCTGAGTTACAGCACAATGGCACAAAAATTACAGAACCAACTGATATTGCCAACATCCTGGCAGATAGGTTCAGTGCTAACTTTAGCCCCCCCTCTCTCACCCCCTAAACAGCCCATTTCTATACAGGAAGAATGCAGAGTCCCTGTAATCACAACTTCACAGGTAAAAGCAGCACTCTCTAAAGCTAAAAACACAGCATCCATGGGACCGGACAACATCCCAGGCTGCATTTTACATGAACTTCAGAACAAACTGGCTCTCCACCTAAGCACCATGTTCAATCATAGCCTCACATCAGGCTTTGTGCCCACTGAATGGCACACAGCAACAGTTATCCCACTCCACAAAGGGGGAGCCACCACTGATCCTGGGAACTATTGCCCTATTAGCCTGACGAGCCTGGTCTGCAAGGCTATGGAATGTATCATCATAGAATTCATAAAGAAAGACATTGGTAACCTCCAAACTCTGGACCCCACCCAGTTCGGGTTTGTGAAAGGCAGATCATGCCTCCTGAATCTGGTCGACTTCTTTGAGGCAGTCACCAAAGCCATAGATGAGGGTAAGGTGGTTCACACAGCCTATCTTGACCTCGCCAAGGCTTTCAACACCATCCCCCATTCTGGAATTATAGCTAAACTCATTAAACTAGGTATAAATCCCTGTGTCACAAGATGGGTTGCCAACTGGCTCACTGACAGAACCCACACTGTAAATGTTGCAGACTCCAAATCTGACTTCAAATCAGTGACAAGTGGAGTACCACAGGGATCAGTCCTGGGACCTCTCCCATTTGGTATCTACTTCTCTGAAGTACAGGCTAACACAGAAGGCCTCTAGCTAATGAAGTTCGCAGATGACTGCAAACTAGGTGCTACAGTCGAGTCCCCAAATGATGTGGACATCCTACAGAAGGGCCTCACCGAGACAGATGCCTGGTGTCAGAGCCATGGCCTCAAGCTCAATGCCAAAAAGTGCATTATCATCCCCTTTGGTAAAAACTCTGTACCCATGAACTAGCACATAGGCGGCAATCTTCTAACACCGAATGTGTGATAAGAGACCTTGGGACCCAGGTGAACAGTAGTCTCTCCTTTGATAAACACATTGCCACAGTAGTCAGGAAATCCTTCTACATGGCACATCTCATCACAAAAGGGTTCTCATCCAGGAAAAAAAAGGTCATTGTTTCCCTCTACTTGACACTCATTAGACCCATTTAGAGTACAACACCCCTTTTGGAATGTACCTCATAAGACATCTGCAGCAGCTGGAAAGGCCACAGAAGTACCTCACAAAGAGGATTACTGGCCTCAAACAGATGCCCTACACTGACCGTCTCAAAAAACTCCAGCTTTACTCTGCAGCATATCGCCTACTCAGAGATGACCTCTGCCTAACATATAAAGCTATGTCAAACCCAGAGCTGTTGGACATGCTACACCTAAAGAAATCCCTATCCCTCCGATCTACACACTCTAGGGACCTAAACCTTGTCACCACAATAAAGAGGACTTGCTGGAGGGATAGATTCCTGTCCCAGAGACTTCCCATACTCTGGAACAAGCTACCCATCTATGATAAGCAAAGTTCCTCATTAACACTCTTCAAGAAAAATATTGATGAGTGGATGGGAAATAGGAAATAATGATCACTTCTATGGCTCTGCTCAACAGGGGCACAGGAAATTAACTTTCTTGGGTTTGGGTAAGCCAGGGAACTTTGTTGGCTAGGCTTACTTAGGCCCTTGGGCCGATAGCCTAGTTCCTACCTATGAACCTATATGTCACAGTCTCTTACTTCTGAAATTTTGTTACAATTCACTGCCCAGCCAAAAATGTTGTGGCATCTGTGTATATTTTAATGTTTCCTTTCTCTTGACCACACAAGTTCAGCTTGTCTTTCAGAAAACGGTGAGGGCATAGAGGAGATACAGCCAGAAAGTCAGTTACCCATACATTTCATCGCTACGAAGGTAATGAAATGCGTACAACTCTGTTGACAGTCTAAGTTAGTAACTATGTTTTTTAATCTTTTACAATATTTTACTTAAACTTACATTGATGAATGGTTCACAAATTTTATTCAGAACTGGATAAAAGGATCACCACTAGGTTCATGGGTAGGTACTAGGCTATTGGCCCTAGGGCCTATACAAGCCTAGTCATATGGATTCCCTGTCTCTCGGCACTTGCAGAAATTTATCTTCCTGCACCCCTGTCAAGCAGAGCCACTGAAGTGCTCCCCGGGGTGAATTTCCTATTTCCCATCCAATCGTCAAGATTTTTCTTAAAGAGGGCCAAAGAGGTGCTCTGCTTGATGTGAATGGGCAGTTTGTTCCAGAGTATGGGAAATCTCTGGGACAGGAAACTAGACTTCCAGCAAGTGTTGTTTATTGGGGTGACAAGGTTTGGGTCCCTGGAGCGTGTGGCTTAGATGGATTGGGATTTCTTTAATTAGAGCAGGTCCAACATTTGTGGGTTTGACATGGCCTTGTATGTTAGGCAGAGATCACCTCCGAGTAGACGATATGAAACAGAGTAGAGCTGGAGTTTTTTTTGTGAGGTGGTCTGCATAGGGTGGATGTTTTAGGTCAGTGATCCTCTTTGTGAGGTATTTCTGTGGCCTTTCCAGCTGTTGCAAATGTTTCGTGAGGTACATACCACATGGGGCATTGTATTCTATAATAGGTCTAATGAGGGATGAGTAGAGGGGAACAATGACCTCTTTTTTTCTAGATGAGAAGCCTTTTGTAATTAGGTGGATCATGTAGAAAGATTTTCTGACTACTGTGGCGATGTGTTTATCAAAGGAGAGTCCACTGTCCACCTGTGTCCCAAGGTCTCTAATCACACTTTCGGTGTTAAGTGGGCTACCACCTTTGTGGTAGTTCAAGGGCACTTGTTTTTTTTCAAAGGGGATGACTATGCAGTTTTTGGCGTTGAGCTTGAGGCCATGGCTCTGACAGCAGGCATCTATATCATTGAGGCCCTTTTGTAGAATGTCCCCATCCTTTAGAGCTTTGATAATGCCCCCCAGCTTGCAGTCATCTGCAAACTTTGTTAGCCATAGGCCTTCAGTGTTGGCCTGAACTTCAGAGAAGTAGATGCCAAATAAGAGCGGACTTAGGACTGAGCCTTGTGGTACTCCACTTGTCACAGGTCTAGTACTTGGTTTGGAGTCAGCTACTTTGACTATGTGGGTTCTGTCAGTGAGCCAGTTTGCAACCCATCTAGTGACATAGACTTACTAAACTGGGCATAATCCCTATCTAAGATTATGGAGTGAGGGATGGTGTTGAAGGCCTTGGTGAAGTCCAGATAGGCTGTGTGAACCACCTTACCCTCATCCACGGCTCTGGTGACTGTTTCAAAGAAGTCAATCAGATTTAGGAGACATTATCTACCTTTCACAAACCCAAACTGTGTGGGGTCCAAAGACTGGAGTTTTCCAATGTCCCTGTTTATGAGTTCCATGATTATACGTTTCATGGCCTTACAGACCAGATTCGTCAAGACTGATGGGTCGGTAGTTACCAGGGTCCATGGCAGACCCCCCCCTTATGGAGTGGAATAACCGTAGCTGTGCGCCATTCATTGGGCATAAAGCCTAAGGTGAGGCTAAGATTGAACATGGTACATAGGTGGGGTACCAGTTTGTTTTGTAGTTCATGTAGGACACAGCCCGGGATGTTGTCTGGTCCCATGGATGCTGTATTCCTGGCTTTGGCTAGTGAAGTTTTTACCTGTGCAGCCATGATTACCGGGACTTAGCATTCTTCTGGTATTGAGATGGGCACTTTGGGGATGAGAGGGGGGTGAAATTAGCACTGAACCCATCTGCCAGAATGTTGGCAAGATCAGTTGGATCAGAATATTTGGTGCCATTGTGTTGTAACTCAGAGCAAATCTGAGCATTGCCATTGAGGTTCTTGACATAACTGTAGAATGCCTTGTGGTTGTCTTTAGAATCTGTGGTAATTTTGTTCTCATAACTAGCTTTGGAGGATTTTATGAGGGATCTCAGCTTCTTACTGATGCTGACCAGGGAATTTTTCCAATCCTGGGTTTTTACTCTTTTTTGCAGGAGTTTCTTTCTTCGTTATATAGTTTATGACTGGGGACCACCAGATTGGCTTCCTTTTTTTGGAAGATAGCATCTTGGTTCTATTTGGGATGGCACGGTCCATGCACAAGTGTATGTGTTCATGCAATGCATTAGTGAAAGATTCTGCATACTCGCTTTCACATTCCGTGCGCATGGGTGTTGTGAAGTTTGCCACTTCAGTCTTGAGAAGCTTGAAGTTGGCCTTGGAGATATTTTTTAAGGTGGTTACCTTGGTGGGTGTTGGAGGCAGGATGTGGATGTCTAGGGTGATTAGCTTATGGTCAGATCTGACCAATGAGGAGCAAGTGTATGTGTTCATGCAATGCATTAGTGAAAGATTCTGCATACTCACTTTCACATTCCGTGCGCATGGGTGTTGTGAAGTTTGCCACTTCAGTCTTGAGAAGCTTGAAGTTGGCCTTGGAGATATTTTTTAAGGTGGTTACCTTGGTGGGGGTTGGAGGCAGGATGTGGATGTCTAGGGTGATTAGCTTATGGTCAGATCTGACCAATGAGGAGCTGACCTGTGGAGTGGAGCATCTGTCTCCCATGTTGGTAATAATCAGGTCCAGCACATTTGTGCCCCTGGTGGGGGTATGGATAAGCTGGTCCAAGGTACTGGAATTTATGAATTCAAAAAAACGTTCTGCAAATGTGTTGGTATTTGAATAGTTTTCCCAGTCAATGGTGGGGTAGTTGAAGTCAACTAGTATTATGGTGTTTGATTTTACCTGAATATTTTCCAGTATGTTGAAAAAAGTGGAGTGGCAGTCTTGGGGCATAGTGGGAGATCTGTAGCAAGCATCAATTTGGATTGTAGTCTTGCCTAATGTTAATTGCACTTGGAGAATTTCAGATGCATTAAGTTGGGCAACAAGCCTGGAGGTGTGGATAGTCTTAATGAATATGGACACGCCTCCGCCTTTAGTGTTTCAGTCCTGAATGGGTGGACGAAAGGTGTGGCATGAGTTGCATCCTGGTACAGTACAAGGTCCTTTGCCTTCTCCAGAACAACCTACTCGCTAACTGTAAACATGGCTTCAGACCTTTCCATAGTACCACCACTGCACTGCTATCATTCACAAACAGCATCAACAATAATCGTAACAATAATTGTCTTTCATCTGCAGTCTTCATTGACCTATCCAAAGCTTTTGACATGGTTAACCACCAACTACTACTCCATACACTGAATACTCTCTCACTCTATCCTCTTGCCTTGAACTGGTTTGCATCTTACCTTGATAATCGTCACCAGGCTGTACTCTGGAAAAATAAACTATCTGATCACCTTCCTATTTCTCTCGGTGTCCCTCAAGGATCTATATTAGGCCCACTCTTATTTTCCATCTTCATTAATGACCTGCAAACAGCCATTCCTTACTCCACCTGCATTCAATATGCAGATGATTCTACCATAATCTGCTCAGCCTCTTCTCAAATTGAACTACAGTCTCTTACCCAAAAAGCATTCAACACTGTTGAACTATGGTTTTCTCAACGCTGCCTCCTTCTGAATCCCAAAAAAACTAAACTGCTACTCTTCTCACCAACCCAAAAGTCCATATCTTTACCTTTCAGTCTCACTTGTAGCAGTGGTACTGTTATCTCTCCTGACCCTACCACTAAACTTCAAGGAATAACAATAGACAACAATCTAAACTTTGATACTCACATAAACACTACAATAAAGTCAGTCAACAAAAAACTGGGATCCCTCTATAGAATTAAACCTTATCTTACACCAGCAGCGAAGACTGCTATAGCCAGAACCCACCTAATATCCACCCTGCTTTATGCCTCTCCCATTTATACTAATCTCTCAAAGAACAACATCAGGAAACTAACTACTTCCTATAATAATATTGCTAGATTTGCTGCAGGCTCTCCTTACAGAACCCATCACTGTCTAAATCTTAAACAATTAAACTGGCTTGAATTTCTTAATCAGCTTCAATATCACCAGCTTATAATAGCCCATAAGACTCTATATCTACCTAACAATATTCCAGTACTCTCTAGCCTCATTACACCTTATAAAAACCTCACATCTCTACGCTCCTCTAACAAACTACTGATCAATACTACTAAACCCAACAACACAGCAGGTGAGTCTTTGTTCTCTAACTCTGTAGGAAAACTTTGGAATAAACTTCCCTCTGAAATCACATCTCAAACTTCTCTCTCACTTTTCAAAAGGAATTTGAAACTCTACCTTAACAATAATTGGCTATGTACCTGTACTAACCCTGACTAAATCTCATATTCACTTATCCCACCTCATCCCTTACTAGCTACCTTTTATGTATCAATAAACTACATTATTGTATATATCTTACAAGTATATATCTACATCATACCTCAGTCTCTTACAAAATGACCATGTTACTTCTACTCTGTACCTTACAAAATGACCATGGTAACACCAATTTGTACTATTTGAAGAAAAAAAAAAAAAACCTTTTTTTTTTGTTATATTGCTATCTCTATTATCTGTATAACTCCTGTTTTTAACTTTGTAAAGAAAATCTGTATTATTCTTGGAGCTTTTCTCCCCGGACCTCTACTGAAAATGGACATGTCTCCAGCTAGACTAGCCCAGTCAACAAATGTAAAATAAAATAAATAAATAGTCGGGGTGCTCTCTGGAGCCTTGAACCAGGTTTCTGTCACTGCAGAGATATCTATGTTCTCCATTTTAAGGACTGCTTTGAGTTGGTGCATTTTGTGGTTGAGACTTCTAGCACACTGAGTAGCATTACCTTCAGGTTTAGCTTGCTTGGAGTTATGGTGGTAATTTTGTCATTTAACCTTTGCCTAAAAAAGGCACAATAGGGATGGCAAGGGCCTTGGCCAGTAACCTGAATCCCAGAGGCAACAAGTGCAGGCCATCTCTGGCAAAGCATCGTGGCCTGTCGATCATGTCATCCCAGGCAGACAGGTACTGGATCCCCTTTGAATGACACCAGAAACTTAGCCAGTTGAAGTCAATCATTTTGTCCTTGTACTGTGATATAATTCTGGGTGAAGGCAGGATGCTACTCAGGACTAGGGTCTTGCCTGATTGGACTACCAGATTCAAGAGCTCCTCCATGTCTCATTTCGTAGTCCAGGGAGGTGTGTCCCAAGTCATTCACACCAACATGGATGATGACAGTCATAATCATACCTGTTGTGGAGTGACCTGAGTGCATGCGTTACGCGGCAAATCCTGGCACCCGACAAGCAGCTGACTGTAATCTTCTCTTTATTCAGCATGGTGAGTGGGACATCAGTGTGCCTGACTATAGAGTCACCTATGACTAGTGTGTTGGGTACTCTGTTTTGCCTTATGGGCTGTTGCTGGGTGGCACCCTGGTGTTTTGGGCTATGTGTTGCTTTGGTTGTGTTGGTGGGTGGTGGTTGTTTGCGTATCTGCTTTGGGGGTCTCTGTTTCCTGTTTAGATTTACACTGAGAACCTCTGCGTATGTAGGTGCGTGTTTGGCATTGCAATGTGTGGGTATTTGTGGTAAAGGTTTTGAGGGACTATGTGTTGAGTGTGGTGTTGTGCGGGTGTTGACCTTCTCCTCTGACTGACTAGTTCAGTCTTGGTTGGACAGAGCTTAGCTTCCAGCTTGGCTATATAACTGCATCTCTCGCAGGTTGTAGTGTTGAATGGTAGGAGGAGAGGGTTGTCTGTGTACATGAGGCAATTGCTACATTGCCCCAAGATGCCCAGATTCACCAAATGGACAGGAAAAAACACCAGGAGCTGACCTTTGGAAATGCCTCGATAAGATGCTCAGGGGATGACTAGTTAACCAATGAGTCAAAACATACTGGTGAAGATGCAACAAGTCAGAGAAATGCAGCTACAATGGAAAACATTTTTTGAATCAAGTTAAACACTATAAATGGACATGTTTAAAAACCTTACATACATAAATAACAACTTGATACAATCTGGTTTATAAAGGCTATCCGAGAAGAAAAAGCAGAGGAGACCTACATGTAGGTGTCAGATGCTAGTAACTAATATAAAACTGTCTTAACATACAACAATGTAAAGTAGCCAGAATAAAAACATCAGTTCATTGCAGACAAAAATGATGCAATATTAAACTGATTTTCAGAGAGTTAAGATTTCTAAGCAATATTTACAATCATTAGTACATATGTTACAGGGATATATACGGGTGTAAAAATAGCTTTTTCTTCCAGACAGAAAAAAAAAACAAAACATCACGACTGGAGTATAAAGTTCAGAGCAAAGAAGTGCTAACACATACAACTACAGATTAAATATGCATCTCTGAAACCAAGTTATTGCAGCAAATACTTAAATTGGTGCAAAGATAATATTGAAACTTGTACTCCGAGCAGAATTAATAAATACTAAGGTAATAACTCACACCACGGGGACAATGTCAGTGTACCTCAAGAAGGTATTTTTAAATGCATCTTAAATACATTTTCTGGGATGTATTTTAAAACAAGCAATAGAAGTTTGAATCTGTGGCACCTGGTCCGAAGTACAGAGATCTACCCCCCCCCCCCCACACACACACACACACATGCATTATGATGAACACTGGGATGGGTTTACCAAAACAGGATACTAGTTTTCATATGGTGTTGCAGAAGTGCTTTATGTTATGACAAGCAGGTCAGCATTAGGGATGTGACTGGGTAAGTGTTTGAGAGGTAAGGGTGGTGTACAGAACAGGTACGGGGGATAGATTTTAATTGTGTGACTGTGTGTTGTTGCATGTGCTGTTTATTGCAATGTGCGCAAATGTCTTGTATAGTGGTACTGTTAGCGAAGGGTTTACTATTAGAGAAGGGGGGGTTTGAGGAAGTAATGTGCAAGGTTGGGGGGAGGGGCAGGGATAGGATTAAGCTTAAATCACAGGTAGGGTGGTGTAGGTAGGCTCACTAGTATTTCTGAGATAGCATCCCAGATGTTTTTTCACAACTAGCTCATTTATTGCATCACAGTTATATTAAAGTCTGGCCAGAATTATCTATTTATTAAAGAGTTTGCAGTAGATAATAATATGTATTATTATAGTAGATAATGCCATGGAACTGACAGAATAAGCTGGCTCAGGTTACCCAGCTTATGGTCCATTTTAAACACAGCACTTTGAACCTTAACTGATTACCAGTTTGGAGATGAAATCAAGCTATCTAGTTTAATTATCTGTCAATGGTGACTTGCAAAAAGTCAAGGCACAGTCGCCATTTGGTGGGATACAGATACTGGGATTGCCATAGGATAGGACAGAAATTTTACAGTAAGAAGAATTTTGTCTTTAGTTTGAGACTATCGACTTTAGTCTCGCTGGTTAAGTCATTGCACAGAGGCCATAGCGGAGGTAAATCAAAGTGGAACTGCAGGTTGACATTGATCACAGGGACTTCATTATACACAACAATGATATACAGTCATCAGCAAATTACACATTTTATTTATTTATTTTGACATTTGTTTACCGGGAAAGTCTGACTGGGTGCAAGACCCATTTTCAGCGGAGGCCCAAGGAGAAAAGCTCCACAAGTAATACAGGGTAAATTAGACAGGTGCAAAAGAAAATACAAAATACCAGATTTTAGACAGCCAATAATGTTTTACTTCTTCGCCGTGCTAGACCATAACATGCACAATGAAAATAAAAAAAAGGGGAATTACTACAGAGCCCGGGGATTCCAACAGCAATAAACACAGCAAACATTGCAAAATGACAAAATTCCACTTGACCATCAATGCTTTTCTTTCAAATTAATCATTCTTTGGCAGTATGGCTCTAAGGGAAATGGCATTCGATATTTAGAGTTACAAGAAGCACTGCATGATGTATCAAACTCTTTGGGAGAACTAGACACATTTTTGGAGCTTTAGATACAAACAGGATACTACCAACCAAAGGCTTCTACCAGAACAAGGAGAATCCACGTAACAGCAAATAAAATCACTGAAATAGAAGCCACCACGACAATGGATGTAATAAAACTGTATTTATTATCGAAACAAGCGCTTTCACGTACTCCCAAGGTACGCTTCTTCAGGTTTGTAAATCAGTTCATTCTGGTAGATATTTATATGCAAGACAATTTATCTAATGAATCAATTAATTAGTTAAAATAACACATCAATTATTCCACTATTTCATGTTAAGGCAATATAATTCATAAAGACCTATAAAATATATGGAATAAAATAAAATAATGCATGTAATTATTTGATAACACATATTCATAACTTGTTCACAACTAAAAATGCAGAATGTATAATGTATATATAATATATTATATAATATATAAAAAATATATAAATATACTCAAAACATTCAATTCATATATCACAAAAAATTTTTCCATATTAACGTATGTAAATAGTATTGCAGAAAGGGCATATATACAGGATTATTACTTTAAAACTAAAAATATATTTTTTAAAAAAATTCTAGACATGAAACATAAAAAATTGAAAAATATATATTCAGGCTAAATATCCAACACATCAATAAAACACTCATAAAAACTGACTACATACGTTACAAAATATCTCAAGTATTTTAAATGAAATATAAATAGGGACCAATGCCCATAATTTATCTACATCTGGCCAATATTGGTTTTATGCTTACTGCCCGATTGAGCCCTGGTTCAATATGTGCTCTCAGTCTTAGAATCCAATTTAGTTCAACCAATTCTAAATAACCCATGTTATCGCCTTCCCATTTATTTTTATTTACTATCTGTAGTGCCCTAAATTTAAAATCATGGTCGTGAAATGCATATTTATGTTTAGCCAAGGCATTTGTTAAGTTCATTTTCCTCATATCATAACTATGATTATAAATACGATCTTTTAATCTTCTAGATGTTAGACCCACATAATATGCCTCACATACGACGCAGGTAGCCAGATATACTAAATTCTTAGAGTTACATGTGGCATAAAAATTAGGTGTAAATGTATACTCTAAGTATGGTACAGTAAATTGTTGGTCTTTAGAGATAAAGTTGCACATATTACAACTGTTGCATGGATATGCTCCATGTCTCAAGGACTGTCTAAGATCAAAGACAGGTCTATTTAATTTTTCAGTGCATAATAGTCTCTTTAGACTTTTGCTATTCCTGTATATAAAAGTAGGTCTTTTGCCAACAACCTCTGCTACTTGTGTATCTAGCAACAATACATTCCAATTTTTCCTAATGATATTATTAATATGTTTAATATCATTAGTATATCTGGTTGTAAAGGCTACCTTGTTGTCATGCCAGTTGGTTTTACACAAAGTTTTTAATCTCTGACATTCAATTGTCTGAGATTTGGAACAAAAGATTGAATTTTTCACATCTTTAACCAGAGAGCTAGAGTAACCCCTATCAACAAATAACCCATCTATTATATTTAGTTGTGCATTTCTATCTTTGTCATTGCTACATAGACGGGAAATTCTCAAAAACTGACTCTTAACAATGTTCAGAAATATATGGCGTGGATGCATGCTATTATAATGTAATATTGCATTTCTCCAACAGGGTTTCCTATATACAGTAGTGGAGATTACACCATCTAGTTTTTTAAATATGGTAACATCTAGAAAATCTATCTTATTAACAGATTTCTCCATAGTAAATCTCAAGAAATCAGTTGTAGATTCTAGATAGGGGTTCAAATGTCCCAAGAAATCATCATCTCCTTTCCAGAATATTAGTATATCGTCTACAAAACGTCTGTATAGTAAAATATGCTTGAAAAATGCACTATCAAACAAAAACCTACATTCCCATTGACACATTACTAGATTTGCATAAGAATTCGCACAGGGGGTGCCCATGGCCACCCCCCATGTCTGTGCATATAAATTGTCTTGAAATAAAAAGATGTTGTTATTCAAAACCATATCCAGTAGTGTACAAATCAACATTTGAGAGTCATTATCGAGTGTTCCATCTATATGTACAAATTCCCTGATGGCCTCAATCCCATATTCATTAGGGATAGTTGTAAAAAGATTTTTGACATCAAGTGATACCAAAATGATAGAAGTAGGCAAAATATTGTCTTCAGTTAAAGTCTGTAAATCATTCAATAGTTCATGGGTATCTTTTAAAATGGTGGGTATTTTTCTGGCTAAAGGTCCCAATTTAGATTCAATGTAAAGAGAAATATTCTCAGTTACCCATTTTTCACCAGATACTATTGGTCGTAAGGGAGGTGGAAAAAAACCTTATGCACTTTTGGAAGACCTTTAATCATGGGAATAAAAGGGGAATCTAGCAAAAAATACTCGTATAGTTCCTTGGAAATTTGTCTGCACATGAGAAGGTCATATAAAGTGTCATGGACCTGTTTCACAATACATATTAATTGCTTATGGTCTATACATTTATAGACTACATCATCATTCAGCATATTTAACATTAGCTTAGTGTAAAGGGTGGAGTCCATTACCACTATACCTCCTCCATTGTCAGCTGGTTTAAACACTAAGCTCAAATCCTGTTGTAAGCTCTTAAGTGAAAGTTTCTCATTTGCATTCAAATTATGAAACACATGTTTAGATTTACCTTTAGAAAAATAATCATATAAATCTTGTTCACATAACTGTGCAAAACATTCAACATTGAAAGAAAGAGTAGGTATAAGCATGCTTTTACATTTAAATTGTTCACCAACATTGAGATTAGATGTACTGGCGTCTTTAAACAATAATTTTAATGTTAAGGTTCTCACAAAAAGGCGTAAGTCAATAAGGACCTCTGAAAGATTACTACTCTGGGATGGAATGAAGGAGAGTCCTTTGTTCAAAAGATTTGCTTCACACATAGTCAGTTCACGACTCGAAAAATTTAATACAAGTTGCTTCAATTCCTGTTCCTTCTCCTTACCTCGGTTATCTCTCCCGAATACTTCCTCTTTCTTCTTCCTCGACTGTTGGACCGCGTCGATATTTGGGCTGTATTGTGCTGGTAATGGCAAAAAAGCATTTTGGGTTAGTCCTGTAGCAAGTTTTGGTCTCACTCCAAGGGAATTTGGTTCCTTTAGAGCTTGTTGATTAGGTGGTGGCGTCTTGCCCACTGGCAACTCATCTTGCATCCTGGTACTTATGGAGGACATCATTTCCGTATTAGTCGGACTCAAGGACTCAGTGAAATCTGCTGCATTACTAATGCTGTTATCAGCATAAGGCAGATGATTCTGTCGGATATTAGATTGATCACCAGTCTTAGGCCAAACAAAAATTTGTCCCGATAAAAAATCTTGGTAGTCTCTCTGTAGTTTTTTATATTTCAGTTGCTGCAGTCTATCGCTATAGGCGATAACTTGTATAAACATTGCATCAAGTTTTTTCTCAAACTTCTCCTTTATATTGGTTCAGTAGATCTTTGTGCAAAGCCTCTACTTTTGTGACTAGCTCATTTTCAATTGGAGTGAAGTAATCAATCAGAAGTTTTATATATTGATTGCTAAGATCTATATTCAATTGTTGCCACTTTCTCAGAAGTTCAGGGTGGCTATCACCATAGGTGGGCATGCACAGAACACGCATGCCCCGAGGTATCACACGGAAGTGAAGGCATGCGTCCAAATGCCTTCTCTGCCAGATTAATCTATGTAATTTATACAAATCATTCTCAAGCTCCCTGAGACCATTATAAAATTCTTTAAGGCTTTCCACATTACCTGTATTCCTTAGGGTGGTAGGAAGATGCAAGTCCAGATTAAGTAATGGATTATCACATTGATGAAAAATGTTATTCCAATCACTGACATTACTCTTAATTCCAGGGTTGTAGTCAAGTTCAATTGTAGGTGTTTCCATTGTGTGTAGGTAGAGGAATCCAAAGAGAAGCAGCCAAAGTAATAGATACAAACAGGATACTACCAACCAAAGGCTTCTACCAGAACAAGGAGAATCCACGTAACAGCAAATAAAATTACTGAAATAGAAGCCACCACGACAATGGATGTAATAAAACTGTATTTATTATCGAAACAAGCGCTTTCACGTACTCCCAAGGTACGCTTCTTCAGGTTTGTAAATCAGTTCATTCTAGCAGATATTTATATGCAAGACAATTTATCTACTGAATCAATTAATCAATTAATTAGTTAAAATAACACATCAGTTATTCCACTATTTCATTTTAAAGCAATATAATTCATAAAGACCTATAAAATATATGGAATAAAATAAAATAATGCATGTAATTATTTGATAACACATATTCATAACTTGTTCACAACTAAAAATGCAGAATGTATAATGTATATATAATATATTATATAATATATAAAAAATATATAAATATACTCAAACCATTCAATTCATATATCACTAAAAATTTTTCCATATTAACGTATGTAAATAGTATTGCAGAAAGGGCATATATACAGGATTATTACTTTAAAACTAAAAATATAATTTTTTAAAAAATTCTAAACATGAAACATAAAAAATTGAAAAATATATATTCAGGCTAAATATCCAACACATCAATAAAACACTCATAAAAACTGACTACATACGTTACGAAATATCTCAAGTATTTTAAATGAAATATAAATAGGGACCAATGCCCATAATTTATCTGCGTCTGGCCAATATTGATTTTATGCTTACTGCCTGATTGAGCCCTGGTTCAATGTGTGCTCTCAGTCTTGGAATCCAATTTAGTTCAACCAATTCTAAATAACCCATATTTGGAGCTTTCTATGTCTGTCTGCTGTGCTTTGTAACATCCAGTAGAGCAGTATCAGTACGTAAGAAACTATGTTGTGTAAATTTGCAATAAGGCTGTACTTGTTCAGATATTAAAGTAGTGGCGCACCTAGCATATTTGACACCAAGAGCAGAAATTTTTTTTTAACACACGCCACCTCCCCCGTAGAGATTTTTTTTTCTAACACCTCAGCCTCTGTGACAATTGTTTTTAATAATAATTATGAAATAAAAAACATGGTGAACAAGGAGCAAGCTAGGAACAGTGATGAAATCTCTAAAATTATTTATTATTTATTTGCATTTGTTTACCGAGATAGTCCACTGGGCCAAAACGTTTACCCATTTTCAGTGGAGGCCCGGGGAGAAGAAGAACTCCACAGTGAACATACAATACATTTGAATAACAAACTCAGTTTGCTACAATAACAAGTAAACAAAGTTATTAACAATGTTTCAAATGGAATTAACATTTTGTTACTTTAAGAAGGCAATGCAACTGTACAAACATCTGTCTACAGACAGTACATGTGGAAGTAGATTATTGTTTAGGGATAGGGTGAAAATGTGAAAGGTGGTAAGGATGGAGGTAGGAGGGCTGAATAGTGGTAGGAGGGAGAAAGTCAGGTTGTAGGTTGTTGAGGAACTATCACAAAAACGTTCACAAGAGCAGAGTCACTGGGTGGAGAGATGATGTTTCAGACCTTTTTAAAGAGAGCAGCATTACTAATGAATCTTAGTGGAGGTGGAGAGATTTCCATAATCTAGCAGTGGAATAGGAGTGGAGCAATTGACCAGCGGAGTGGTTAGGTTTTTTTTATTTGCAACAGCATACTATTTTCAGAGCAGAGGGGTCTATTGGGGTGGTATGGCGTAAGTAGAGAAGAGAGGGTAGGGCTGCTAGATGAACTGAATATTAGTGGGCAGTTGTTAGCTGTATGTAAGTAAGGTGGTGATAGAGTTCCAGCCAGTGTAGTAGATGAAGAGATGCGCAGTGGTGAGATAAGTGTCATCTGTTAGTGACAAACTTGGCAATTTTGTTATAGCATGAGTCTAGTTTGGATTTAAGACTGGTCTGTATGCTGGCAAAGAGAGGAGCGCCATAAAGAAGAGATGGGAGCAGGTAGGGGGAGGCAATGGATAGTTTTGAAGAGTAAGTAAGGAAAGTTTTGTGGCGGTATAGCATGCCTAGTTTCTGGTGTGCTTTTTTAATGCTGTTTTGTATGTGTATGTTGAAAGTTAGGTGTTCATCTATAGTGACACCTAGAAGTTTAGTCTGTGAGACGACCCCTATGGTAGTGTTATCTTGGGAGAGAATGGAGAAAGAGTCTTTGTTTATAGTAATGGTCTTTTTAGGGGTGAATAGCATACATTTTTTTTTGGGGGGGGGGTTTAAGGCAAGGTGATTATTAGCCATCCATGTTTTGGTGGAGCTAAGAGATGACTAGGTGAGTTTCAGGAGTTCGGGTGAAGAGTTGCCAGTGCAGATGACAGTGGAATCATCTGCATATTGGAGGACTGTGCCTTGACTGAGAATAGAGTGGAAGTCAGTGATGAAGATGCTGAACAGCAGACTTCCTAAGATGGATCCTTGGGGTACGCCAGTGGTGGTACTTAGAAAAGGAGAGATAGAGAGTTGACACCTACTGGCTTATTGCCTGTCCGTGAGGTAGTTAGAGAACCAGTGCAGTGTGGAGGGAGGGATTCCTAAATGGGATAGTTTTCTGAGAAGAAGTGAACGGGAGATAGTATCAAAGGCTTTAGAAAGGTCAAGAAAATAGGGAGGAGGCAAGTTTCCCGGCATCTCGAGCCCAACTGACAGAGTCGCAGAAGGATATAAGAGCTGTAGTAGTGCTATGTCCAGGTCTAAAACCATGCTGGGTAGCTGACAGCAGGTTATCTCCTAAAAGAAAGTTTTGGAGTTGGCTGTGAATACATTTCTCGAGGATCATTGAGAGGGGAGAGAGAATGGCAATGGCTTGAAAGCTGGAGATGTCCATGTTTTTTCCAATTTGTGGAGTGGGAGGATGAATGTTTTTTTTTCCATATGGTGGGAACATATGACTCTTGTATGGACCTATTAAGAAGTAAGCTTGACAGGGTAGGTAATGGAGTTTGCGGCTTTTTGAAGAAATACTGGGGCAGGTTATCAGGGGCATTACTACATGGTTTTAGTTTAAGAAGTAGTTTCTTTACAGTGGCTGTAGGGAGAGGTGCTAGTGAGAAGTTATACGGGTTGGGTGAGGAGGTATTTGCAGTTAGGGGGTCCGATAGGTTAGGATGAGTTTGAGGGAAACTGGAGGTGAGATTATCTATGATGTTAATAGAGTGTGGCTATTTCAATTTTTTTTTTTTCTGGATTTGGCCAGGGGCTATGGTTTGACCTGGGGATAATAGGCTATTAATTGAGCTCCAGAAGTGTTTAGGATTTAGTTTGTGCTGGTTTTGTAAATTATAGTAGTAGTCTTTTTTGTCCTTAATAACTAGCACTTTACTTGGTTGCGAAGGTGCCTGTAGGTTAAAAGGTCAGAAGGGTAAAGCTTCCAGGCTTTAACTCTAGAGGACATGTGCAGATTGGTGGTTCTTGCGGGCCATGGTGCTTGTCTAGCTTTTACACATTTTATCCAGGGTAGTGAGAGGCTATTTAAGATGTTAAAGAAAGTAGAGTTGAAAAAGAAACTGCCATCCTCCAGGAAGGCTTGTCCCACACAAATAAACAGTGCCAGAATCATGGACTAAAGCTAATTGTCAAAAATGCACTGTCATCTCCTTTGGAGGAGAGTATGACATTTACAACACAGCCCTAAGAGGTGACCCAGTAGTTCAGCTTTTGGTAACTTATGTGGACAGTTGACCCCTAATTCTATTAAGAT
This sequence comes from Protopterus annectens, assembly GCF_019279795.1. Lineage (NCBI taxonomy): Eukaryota > Metazoa > Chordata > Ceratodontiformes > Protopteridae > Protopterus > Protopterus annectens. Next base: position 876,940,842 of record NC_056733.1, read on the forward strand.
AAGATCAAGGTGAAGCAAACTTAGGGACATTCTGCAAAATCAAGAACAGTTTCACAAACATAGCACACACACACACACACACACACACACACACACACACACACACACACAGAGTGTGAGTGCGTGTGAACATGAGTGTAAAGATTGCAGCATATCTCATGCAAGTGCACCCTAGTCATGTAAAAGAAGAATATAAACTACGCTACGAGAGTAACTTGCAGACCAAACATATTAGGCAAATACAAGAACATTCTTTTAAACTGGGGACAGTTTCAAATATGCTTCATACTATACTCCAATTTCACACAAATGCACGCTAGCCATTAATGCCAGATTTTAAACTGAGCACCAGTTATTTCATCAACAATGCAGCTAGCAACCCCCCCTCCCAGGAAAAAAGCAGCCCTCCCCAAAAAAAAAAATCCAACTTAGTTAACACAAATGCGCACTAGCCATCCCTTAATACCAGACTTAAGCTGAACAAATGAAGAGGATAAATTCCCAGAGCACAGCTAGCCACCCGCACCAAAAAACACACAAATGCACACTAGCCAGCCTTTAAACTAATATGAAAAGGATAAAGTTACTACTACCCCCTCAAAAACGCATAAATATTCAGATTTATTCACACAAATGTACCTAAAAGTTGGAATTTAAAATGACAAAGTGAAAAGGACAGGTTACATTCTTCCACAGCTGGCCAACACTTCTCCAAAAAAGGCTAAAAATATTCCAGTTTACTGACACAAATAACCACTTGCCAGCCTTAATGGCAGAATTTAAGCTGAGCAAGTGAAAGGGCACTGCCCGCCACCAACTCACCAAAACAAAAAGAGGGCAGAAGAGTACAACAAAAAACACAAATATCCAATTTCAAAATAGTTAAACAAATATAACCAAACTTTAAAATATTTAAACAAATGCAAACACACACAATAGCCTAAACACCCTCCTCCAAAAGAAAACCTGGTTATATTCACATTAAAAAATGCGTACCTTCATTCCAGTAGTCCACAATGCTCTGGTTGATTTACTTGCTGTGATTAATCCAGTTGGCTAGGTTCAGTTATTCAGAAAAACAAAGAAAAAAAAACAAAACAAAATTCCACTGCAAAACTCTCTACTGCACTGTACTATTGTACAATTAAAAGACTGCTATTAAAATAAAATAAAAAAAAAAAAACTGTGATTGGGGCCCTAGGCAGGGTGATGAATCAGCCCCTCAACACACACACACACACACATACATACATACATACACACACACACATACACACATGCATATATATATATATATATATATATATATATATATATATATATATACACATATACATATATATATATATATATATATATACACACATATATATATATATACACACACACACACACACACACACACACACTCACACTATTTTCTTGTTTACTTCTACAATGATTACAGATATTTGGTTTTAAATTTAAAACTTTTATTTCAAATTTTATAGCACAATTAGACATTTGCTGAAAAAACAATGCAGCCTCACAGTGAAATCAGACTTGGCATTAACAGCAAACTTCTCTGCCCTTGAAATTCACATTCACTGAAAAGGTATCAAAACCCACATTCAAAGAAAATGCATCTGACCAGGAGAGGATAAAGTTTACCTGCTGTTTTCAAACCATAGGCCCCTTACACAGGACCGTGCATACATACAAGTGGTCTTTGATGCACCTTCCTGACAGTATTAATTACATCTTTTGCATTAGCCAGCACCACTTGTTAGAATGTGTTTTAAATTTGTAGTTTTGAACATTTTTCCAGTAAGCAAAGAAACAAAACTTATGAATAATATTCAAAACTGCCCATTTCAGAATATTTCAACCATAAAAGGCTACTCACACTTATGTCATTACAATCAACCATTACAATCAACCAATATCAGTCAATAAGCACAATCTCTGCAGAAAATTATCTGAATAATTCAACATTAAAAATCTGTAATTAATGAAGAGATCACTGCTAGCAAACAACTTTATATTTCAGGGTTTCATCTAAAAATCCAGTGCCTGCTGCCCTCGAAGAAAAAATTGCCTATGTTACATTACAAAAAAAAATTTGGTAAGCTGGTAATATTGCAATAGGGAATGGATGGCAAAGTGACAACATGATCATAGTCACTAGGCATCTCATCCAGAGGAGAACACACTCAGGACAGCAGCACCCCCACCCCTCCCCCCTTAGAGTACAACACAGGATCAGTAATCTGTCTACATGTTGTGAGAGTAGAACCCACATCCTTCTGGACCAAAAGCAAGTATGCAGCCTGTTGTGCTATGATCATTTGCTAAGCAAAACAGAAACACATTGAAAACATACTTAGCATGAGCATTAGTAAACTTCTCTTCCTTTGAAGCTCACAATTCATTTAAAATGCACCACAAGCTTTGCAACTTTGCAAGAGGTTCTCCGGTTTGATGCTCGGCTTGAGTGCCTTCTGTGTGGAGTCTACATGTCCTCCCTGCATTCATGTGGGTTTTCTCTGGGTACTCCATTTTCCTCCCATGTTACAAAGACATGCACCTAGAGCGTTTCTCCCTGGGCCTCCTCTGAAAATTGCCTTCGCTCCAAGTCAGAGTTTCCTGCAAAACAAATGTTAAATAAATAAACTCAGTTTGGTAGTTGGTGCAGAAGATTCAGGCTCTTGTTTCCTGTAACCAAGGTACACAGTTTGAGCTTGAAGAAATTAAGTTACCTGCCATTCCTAACTTGGGCATTACACACATGCATACACACACTCCCACTTAGTAGCATGGACAGACACTAGCTTAATTCAAGTCCTGAATGTGGAAACATTGCTTAACAGAGGTAGCAGCAGACACACTACCTAGACTTCATGGAGAAGTGGTAGCAAGTGTACTGAAATTCTGTACAAGAAATAAGCAAGCAATTAGGGTGTGTGCATTGACGCCCAAAACACAGATGGTGTGCTTAATGAAGAATGCCCTTCCTTAAAGGATCCAGCTCTCGATTACATCCTTTATTGTCTGAACCCAAAGTGGACCGTCCCCTCCGCATCAGTATGTCTTCATGTTGAAGTAATAACAAATGCATTTTTCTAGAATTTTTATACTTGAGAAAAAGAATCCTACATTTTTACTGATGTTCTTCTTTACATAGGACTGCAGTAAGTACATTTTTCTAGATAATAGGATCAAGGGTTGGGAGGGTGGCCTAATGGTTAAGGTGTTTGCCTTACAAACACAAGGTGCAGGATTTGAGTCTCACAAGGGATAATTTGGCTAGGCTTAAAATGGCTCACAAGGCTTCCTTGATAGAGCTGTTAATTATCAATACATTTTAGTAATAGCTCACTGCTTAATTTAAGAAGTCTGGGAATAGATTGTTGGCCAATGTTATCACAGGTTTATGCTGGCACAGTAATTTATATACTAAACCTGATGAGATTACTTACATGGTGATGTTAAGGAAGTTTTAGCAGTCATTCCTTTGACTAGCTACCATTGCATTTTAGGAAGAATTTTTTGTAATATCGTACAAGAAAGAATCTCTTTCACATGACCAGAAAACATGAAGGAGAAGAGTTTTGTGCAGGGTTAGTTTTTTTTTTTATACTGTACAAAAATGTCTTTGGACTACTAGAGTATACACAATGAGACTTCCAGGGAGGGTGGCACAGTAGCCCAGCAGTGAGCTTTGCTGTCCCCTAGTGTTTGGTTCTTCAGTTCAGTCATACCTTTCAATTGTCCAGATTTTTGCCTCTTATTTTTGGTATATTCCTCATAAAATTAAGTGGTTTTCTGGCAAATTACCGAGGACTGAAGTCACTAAACAATGACATAAATGTGAGTTTCATACTTTGATCCTTCATGAAATGCATGCCAACACAAATCCTGTAATTCCATCAACTTTAAGTTTATAGGATCAATATTTAAAATTTGTCCTATTTTTGAGCCCTTGACCCCCATTATTTTAAGCTTTGTCCAGATTCCTTGTGCTAAGAGGTTGAGAGGTACGAGTTCAGTTCTAGGTCAAGGTGCCTTTTGTGTAAAGTATACACCCCCCTCCCCATGCCCTTGTGAGCTTACACCAGTTTCCCTTATGTCGCAAAGTGGAACCGGTCCTCCACACTTCACACAGTAATGAGTGCATGCATCCTGGGATGGGTAGACTTCCTGTTCAGGATTACTTTTTCTGTCTTGCACCAACATCAGGATAAGCTTCATCTTCTTCACACCACTGACCTGAACTAACTAGGTTATCAGAATAAATGAATGCAGAAACACAAGACTGAGTCTGCTTTGTCACTTGGTTACAGGCCTCATAGAATTTGATCAGACCACATACATTTATTCTGAAAAAAGGAAGGTTGTCACTGCATAGTGAAAGAAAAAGCCAATTTTCCATATGGCAGGCAGATTCATCTTTGCGTAATGTGAAGTCTATATAGCTTTTAATACAAACATCTCACACACACACACACACACACACACACACACACACACACACACATCTTTAAAAGGTGCTAGTAAAGGGGAACAGTAGAAGATACTTACATGTGATCAACTCTTTGCTACCCGAATTCCTATTGCTTCTGTAAGTGTTCAGAAATTGTACATGTACTTTTCGGTGGAACCTTTGGATACGATTCAGAAATAGGCCCAGCCATGAGTTGTAGGGCTACAGCAAAATGGGCCTTTCAGTATGATCTCAGAAACAAGCAATTCAAATACATATTAGATGCAAAGAGGAAAGATCTCGCCGACAGATAATTTGCTTGCCTCTAAATCACTCTGTGATTACTACAAACACTAACAAGCCATTTTCTACTGACCTTGTAGTAATAATTCTGGTGGGTAAAGCATCGCATTAGCATACGCAATCGCATTAAGTTTTACACACACATACACACACACACACACACACACACACACACACACACACACACACACACACACACACACACACACACAGACCCACAAAACTCTCAACTGCCCCTGCACTGCTCTGTCCCTTCTCCCAGACTGTTAAAGTCAGTCAATAATGCCAGAGATTAGAGTTTCATATTTAGTCCAGTTTGCAGTGAATTAAAGTGAATTTAGTAATATTTAAAATGTTTCCCTGTCTGGTCTCCCTCCCATATTTATTTATATTTGTTTACCGGGATAGTGCAGTAATACTGACTGATTTCTAGCTCAGCCTGGATGTAATACAGAACACTTATTTTTATTTAAAATTTGTTTACTGGGAAAGTCTGACTGGAACAGACACCCATTTTTAGTGAAGGTCTGGGGGGAAATGCTCCATATGCAAGTCTTTAGAATGTGGGATGAAACTGGAGCAAACCCATACAAACATAGGGAGGACAAGCAGACGCTGCACAGAAGGCACCCCAGCCAAGACTTGAACCACAGAACCTTGTGTTGTGAGGTAACAATGCTAACCACTACACCACTGCATCACCCCAACAAAAAATGCAGAAATGTAAGCAATGACAGAGAAGTTCGGATTCATTACATAGAAAAACAACTGTACATATAATTTGTAGGGAACAAGCACAGTGCAATGTACAGTCAAGAAGAGTACTATATATATATATGTATATATATATATATATATATATATATATATATATATATATATATATATATATATATATATATATATATATGCATACATACACATATACATATATATATATATATATATATATATATATATATATATATATATGGATTCCATACATTTGGTCGAATTACACTTATTCGAAAATTATACCAGGCATTGCACTTGACTGAAAGCTCACTTGGTCAAAGTTCATTTGGTCAAAAATGGAATATAGCCCCTGCCCCACTCCAGTGCAACCCTGGAGTGACAATATTAAATAAGGGGGGGGGGTGAGGGGCACAGCCCCCACATAATTTTAATGTATTTACTATTATAAGAAGGTATATCCATTAGAAATGCATTGATTTTATATATATATATATATATATATATATATATATATATATATATATATATATATAGATCTTTAGCAAAACTATTGGCATAATGTGGTATGGAATCCTATATATATATATATATATATATATATAGAGAGAGAGAGAGAGTGTGTGTGTGTGTGTGTGTGTGTGTGTGTGTGAAAGTAACATGTGAATACAAGCTTTCGGCAGAGTTAATTAATGCAGCTGATATATTACTGATTTAAGTAGACAAGTAGTTCGGATTTGTTCAGCTACATAAATCACTTACTGCAGGCAATTCCACGGGAGAGCACATGATGCACACTCTCAGAATGCCTCATCAGCGTTTGTGAAAGGCCAGAGAGACAGCCTACCACGGTCAGAACCCCTTCAAGGTAAGCACTGTGGTAGGGGATGTCTAAATCAGAAACAGGTACTGCCAGCAGTAAAAAGGGCTTACTACTTGCTGTAAAGTTTCAGATTCCTGGCCTTTGTCTTTGGAACAGGAAGCAAATTCCAAAGACGGAGGTAGTTTGGAAAGAGAAAGGGTATAGGAGTTAAGTTTAATTTGTTCCAAACCATGTTTCATTGGCTGCTAAATTCATCTGGAGATTGTATTTCCTGGTATGCTAAACATTTTATGTCATATTTAACACATTTGTCAGCAAGTTTCTGGATAGTACTCTTATAACCAGAAAGTCCTGTGTAAAAAAAAAAAATGCAAGTAAACTTTTTTTTTTGAGGGGGGGGGGTGCTTTTTTGTCTCTTTTGTGGACTTGCAAAATTTCATTGCTCATGCCTCTCAGAATTAACAGTGCTGCCTGGAATTCTGCAGCAAAGCAAGCAATGACCAGAAAAAGTGTTAACTGCTGTACCATGTTCTGTACAGAACTACCAAACGCTACTCCGAAAATTCGGTTCACTGAATCAAGTATAACCCTCTCAAACAGTAATTACAAGCACTGGGAAGCTGTCATTTTAAATACTGAATTTCAATGCACCATTCCAGAAATATATATATATATATATTGGAAAAGGACAGCATAAATGAACATTCTGTTATATATACTGTAAAACTTTACTCGAGGAGAAATGAATAACGAAAAAAAAAAAAAAAAAAAACAGCCAAGTTAGTCAAACTCAAAGCAAACTTTATTGTCATTCAAATCTGTACCACAATGTAGATGAACGGAATTGCATTGCTTCATTCCTGGTGCAAGGACATGCATACAGAAAAATAATATAGTAAAAAGTAATTTGATATCAAAAACTCATCACATATAAATAAAAACAGATAAAAACATATAGATATTGCACAGTGTATATTGCACTTTCTTGAATTTTTTGTATAAGGGTGCAGGTGAAGAACAGAAGTTAGAATTGCACATTCAAATATGCAAAATGACTATCTATATTGCACTCATATCAGCTGAGTAAAATTTGTAAAATTAGTCGAACGTGATGAGCCTGTAATGTGTACTGTTCCTGATCACTCAGATATATACATGTCTAGGTGATGGCTGCCTAGAAACTGTAGTTTTATTGGCCATTTTGGGTCAATTCCAAACTCCTTGATCTCTCTCTATCTTAAAACCCTGCTGCCTTGTGGTTTTGGCGTCTTTCCAGGCTTGATAGTTGTTGCTGAAACACCTACCAAGGGGAGAAAACGCTGAGAGAAGAAAGGAGCCACTTTTGAGATTTTAAGTATTTTCTTCTGATTTTTTGTTTACAATTTCTGCTTTGCTGCCTACTTTTCTGCGTTTTCCGGCTTGCTAAAGTTGATATCTGTATTAGAAACAGTACATCTAGAGCCTGTTTACTGCATTTCCTGTGTTTCACTTAATTTAAAATCGTTTTTTTTCTTAAGATTGCATTTTACCTGACTCTGGCCTAGCACTCAAGTGTGGGATCATTTATTGCACTGTTCTGACTATTTTGTTACTTGTGTATCTCTGCTTACTTTAAACTAAAACAAAAAAAATCTTGCTTTTTCCCCACTTTCTGAAATTTAAAAAGTTCAGTTACAGATTTGCTGTTCTGAACTGTTTGTAAGTTTCTTGGAGGCCAGTGCTTGCTTGGGCTAAAGGGAAGTCTCTGTGTTCATCAGTGGCAGTGATTAACATTGAACAGCCTGCCAGCCCCTGTAGGAGTGGTTACTGCCTAGAAACGTTTTGGGCTAATTCCCAGCTCTTTCAAGTTCCCTGCCTTAAAACCCGCTTTTGTGCGATTTTGTGCAGAGCGCAGCATCGGGCAGCGCCGCTTAAACGTGTTTAAACTATTCCCAGCTGCACAAAGTCTGCTCTTCACTTTTTCCCTTAGAACTGTTCTAAATCTCAAAGTAAGCACTCTGTTTTCATTCTAAAGCCCTGCACTTGATCTTATAAGTAATATTATAAGTAAACACTAATTAAAGCACTACACCCTCTTATACTCCTTATAAGTACTTGGCTCCCTATTGGTCCTTTCTGATCAGTCAAAAAACTGTTCCTTATACTGTTCTGGCATGTCCAATAGTCAGTTTCGGGTTTACTCTCCAGTCCAGCTGGTGAATCTGGGTATCTTGAGACAATGTTACAACTGCCTTATGTACACAAAACCACCCTCTCCTCCTCCCATCAAACTCAAATATATGTGAGAGATGCAACTATATAGCCAAACTGGAGGCTGAGCGCTCTCAACCCAGCACTGGCACAGTCAGTCAGGAGGAGAAGGTAACCACACACACCACTATTCCAGTCGCACATAGACCTATCACATCAGCAAACCAAACACATAAACACAAAAACATACTCGGAGGCTCTAAATAAAAATCTGCCAAAGCAGCAGAGACCTCCAAAGCAGACATCAAAGCAACCCCTACCCCGCAACAATACCCACGTATCACATATTTCACAAAGTCAGTGTGCCACACAGCCACAGCCCTTAAGGCTAGGCAACACACCTAACACACTTGTAATAAGGGACTCTATTGTCAGACACACTGACATCCCTCTCACCAGACTGAACAAGGAGGAGGTCACTGTAAGCTGCCTGTCGAGTGCCAGGATCCGCCACATAACACAAGCACTCAGGTCACTCCAAAGCAAGTACAAATATGACTCCATCATTGTCCATGCTGGTGTGAATGACCTGAGATGTACCTCCCTGGACTACATGAAAAGAGACATAGAGGAGCTCTCTGATCATGTAGCCCAGACCGGTATGACCCTGACCTTGAGTAGCATCTTGCCCTCACCAAGAATGATGCCACAGTATAAAGACAAAATGATCAATTTTAGCAATTGGCTAAAATATTGGTGTCATTCTAAGGGGATTCAGTGTCTGTCAGCCTGTAATGACATACTGTTGAAAAAACCACCCTTGCAGGTCCAGCGCCTTTAAACTCCTGGATTCAGATAGATGTGTGCAAAGTTCTTTATAATCCACAGGTTATGTTGTAAACAAGAATGCCAATAAACGAAAAAAACAAATTGAAATTTTATTAAGCTTAAAAACAAGCTTTTTAAAGCGCCTGCACCAACTTCCTCAGAAAAACAAACTGCACCACACATTTGTCTCACTATAAATACATCATTGACAAGCCAAGTTGCCTAGGTAGGGATGGCTTGCACCTGTCACCCCTGGGCTTTCGAATACTGGCTAAGGCTCTTGCCACCCCATAGTGCCATTTTTAGGCAAGGCTCAAAAGACAAACCCACCTCCATAGACAACACAAGAGAAAAAAAAAAAACTAAGGGTAATGCTGCTCAACGCCAGAAGTCTAAACCTCAAGATGCAAGCACTCGAGGCTCTCTTCAGTATGGAGAATATCAATATGTGTGCAGTGACAGAGACCTGATTCAAGGCCCCAGAGAGCACACCAGCACTACCAGGTTATACCTCATACCATGCTTTTCAGCCCCAAAACTCGGACCGAACCACAAAAGGAGGGGGAGTATCCATATTCATCAAAGATACCCATACCTCCAGGTTAGTGGCACTACACGAAGCATCGGAGACCATCCATGTACAGTTAACAGTGGGCAAAATTGCCTTTCAGTTTGTAGCCTGCTACAGACCACCCTCCCAAACTCAGGAACCGCACTCGGCCTTCCTGAGAACACTGGAGAATATGAAGGTCTCTCCAAACACAATAATATTGGGTGACTTCAACTACCCAAACATCAACTGGGAAAACTACTCAAGCCCCAACACCCTTGCCCAGCGGTTCCTAGAATTTATAAACTCAAATGCTATGGAACAACTGGTCACCACTCCCACAAGAGGGGATAACATATTGGACCTGGTCATCACCAACATGGGGACTCCATGTTCCACACCAGAGGTATGTCCCTCATTGGTAAGATCAGACCATATATTAATCTCACTGGACATCCATATCCCATCCCCACCCCCAGCCAAGGAAATCATGGTGAAAAATTTCTCAAAAGCAAATTTCACACTTCTCAAAACTGAGGTGGAATCCTTCAAAGCCACCGGGCCAGTGGAAAATACTGCCCAAACAGCAGAATCATTTACAAATGCATTCTATGGACACCTACAGGAATGCATGGAATGTGCTATCCCAAATAAAACCAAGACTCACTCCTCCAAAGGCAGGAGACCAGTCTGGTAGACCTCGGCCATAAATAATCTATACAACAGAAGGAGGAAGCTACTACATGATAAAGCAAAATCCCAAAAAGGGAAGGCATCTCTGATCAGTACTAGCAAGAAACTACGATCCCTCATAAAATTATCTAAGGCCAGCTTCGAAAGAAAAATTGCACAAGACACTAAAGATAATCACAAGGCCTTCTTTAGTTATGTCAGGAATCTGGGGGGCAACTCCCAGATATGCTCTGAGTTAGTACAAAATGACAAAAAATACACTGATCCCACAGACATTGCCAACATCCTGGCAGACAGGTTCAGTGCAAACTACCCCCTCCCCCAAAAGACCAAATGTCTATCCCAACAGAATGTAGCCTCCCTGACATCACAAACGCACAGGAGAGCTGCCCTCTCCAAAGCAAAAAACACAGCATCAATGGGACCAGACGGTGTCCCGGGCTGCGTCTTACATGAGCTCCAAGAAGAACTAAACCCTCACATAAAGTCACTGTTCAATCTCAGCCTTGCTACAGGATATGTGGCATACAGCAACAGTGGTCCCGCTCCACAAAGGTGGTGCCACAACGGACCCAGGAAACTATCGCCCTATAAGCCTGACTAGTCTGGTCTGCAAAGCTATGGAGCGTATCATCATGGAACTCATAAACAAGGACATTGGTAACCTCCAGACACTGGATCCCACCCAGTTCGGCTTTGTTAAGGGCAGAACTTGCCTCTTGAACCTGGTCGACTTCTTTGAAACAGTTACCAAGGCCATAGATGAAGGGAAGGTAGTCCTCACGGCCTACCTGGACCTCACAAAAGCCTTTGACACAATACCCCACTCGGGCATCATAAATAAGCTCACCAGCTTACATATCAACCCCTATGTCACAAGATGGGTTGCAAACTGGCTCAGGGATAGAACCCACATGGTCAGTATTGCAGGTGCCATGTCAGACTCCAAACCAGTTACAAGTGGCATCCCACAAGGCTCAGTCCTGGGACCTCTCTTGTTCGGTATATACTTCTCTGAGGTACAGGCTAATATGGTAGGACTATGGCTGACCAAGTTTGCAGATGACTGCAAGCTGGGCACCATAATCGACTCTCCAGCTGACACAAGCATCCTCCAAAAGGGTCTCACAGAGACGGATAACTGGTGCCAGAGCCATGGCCTTAAGCTAAATGCCAAAAAGTGCATAGTCATCCCCTTTGGGAAAAACAAAGTGCCTACAAATTACCACATAGGTGGTAATCCATTAAGTACGGAAGAAGTAATTAGGGATTTGGGGACCCAAGTATATAGAAATCTCTCTTTTGACAATCACGTTGCCAGAGTGGTTAGAAAGACCTTCTATATAGCCCACCTTATCACGAAAGGGTTCACATCTAGAACAAGAGAGGTCATTGTGCCCCTCTACTCATCACTCATCAGGCCCATAATTGAATACAATGTCCCATTTGGGATGTACCTTACCCGACACGTGCAGCAACTGGAGAGGCTCAAAAAGTACCTCACCAAGAGGATCAAGGGACTCAAACAGATGCCCTATGTAGCTCGGCTAAAGAAACTCCAGCTCTACTCAGTTGCTTACAGCCTACTCAGAGGTGATCTATGCCTGATGTATAAAGCCATGTCCAACCCAGAATTAATGGACATGCTCCACCTCAGGAAATCCAAATCCCTTAGAGCTACATGCTCCAGGGACTTAAACCTCAGCACAGAAATAAATACGACATGCTGGAGAGACAGATTCATATCCCAGAGGCTGCCCTCACTCTGGAACAGAATCCCAGTCCATGTTAGGCAGAGCCCCTCACTGACCCTCTTCAAGAGAAATCTTGATGAGTGGATGGGAGATCATAAGTTCACCTCTGGGATCTCTTCTGTGTCCCTGCTACACAGGGGCACAGTAAACTAACCTTAAAAGGGCTATCTTCTGTGACCTACTCTACAGAGGCACAGTAAACCGATCTAAAAGGGTGGCGAAAGCCAAACACACTCTGGCTAGGCTTGTAAATGCCCCAGGGCAGATAGCCTAGTATAAACCTATGAAACTATGGGGGGAATGAAGGAGCAGACTCTCCTCTGGTTCGCCTGTCAACAGTTAAAGGTAAGACAGCTGGAATATCATGTATGCTAAAGGTTATAGTACAGGACAGAGAGAGTTAATAGTTGAGAAAAGCTAAAATGTTTCATCTCCAAAGGCCCATGTTTACACTTATTATAGGTATCAGAACTTGTCAAAGATTTGGGATGCATGGCTAGGCTTAAAAAGGCCCTTGTGGTCATTTGCCTAATAAACACCTATGAATCTATACAATTAGAAACCCAGACAATGACAAAAAATAGGATATATGCATATTACTCTGCAGATTCACTTTGGATATTCTTGATTTAGGCAGTGTCCAAGTAAGATGATTATGCAAAAGGTAGGCAAGAGGTAAAATACATACGGTTGGAGCTGAGCCAATAGCAACATTACAGCTCAAGTTTGAGAAAAGAACCTTTTGAGCACATTTCTAAATGTAAGTGGGTGTGAATAATGCCTTATGTTGCACAGTAAACTGTTGCAAAATTTGGAAATTACAGCAAAAACTATGTCTGCACATTGACTATGCGCTGGGAAGGAACGAATGAAGGGGGAATTGCTTCAACAGACAATGTACAACAGTATACCTCTAATGACAACTGCATAGCAGATCATCTATTTAGGTGGTACAGGATGGTGACAGAAGTACAGCATGAAATATGCACTGATGTGTTATTGGCCATGGATGCAGTCTCACAACTTGCAGTGAGATGTGCAACCAGCCAGGCAACTGTCCAACTGATGGGTCCTCACCTCTCTCCTTCAGAAATACAGGTGGTGGTGCTGTGGTAGCGTTGTCGCTTCACAGTACGACGTTGTTCTGTTCGACTCTCAGCTAGAGCGTCTTCTGTGTGGAGACATGCGTGAATGGGCGTACCTTCGTTGAAGGTTGTGTGTCAGGGCCGGCAACTTGGCACGTAAAAATATACTGCCAATCATTAGTGGACAGGAGTTCCACTGTGGCGACCCCTACCCAGGAAAAGCTGAAAGACACAACAAAAAAACAAGTAATTTTCTATCCTCATAGCATCTTTTTAGGCTTCTTTACAGTTTCAAATAAAAATATATATATATTATTTATTTATATATTGACATTTGTTTACCAGGAAAGTCTGACTGGGTCCAAAGTACTAATTTCAGCAGAGGCCCGGGGAGAAAAGGTCCAGATGTATACAATTTACATATAAAGCAATTACAGATGCAACACGAAAATCAGTATAAATTAAATTTTTATTTATTTTATTTTATTTTACATTTGTTAACCGGGATAGTCCAACTAGAACAGGTCAATTTTCAGTGGAGGCCCAGGGAGAAAAGCTCCAGAGTTACAAATACAAGTGTAAAGAGAACAAACAGCTACAAATTACAATTTGTATAATACAATGAGCAAACAAATAATAAAATTATTAAACAAGGCTAGCCATAGTATGAAACATCTTTATTTATTATTATTATCATCATCATTATCATCAAGACTTTGAAAGAGTTTTGAAAATGCTACAAAGGAAAATTTCAGAATATGTTTAGATATATACTTCGAGAAATACACAAGAAGTTCACAGCAGGGTGATCCTATTTGTCCATGAAATAATCTTTACAATAACTTTTGCTTTTGAACTGACAGGGTGATTAAATGGTAAAAACAGAAAGGTCAATTACTGACTGTAATACAGATAAAGACTGGCGAGTTTTGTAACGTAATCAGTTAATATAATGTTTATAGGAGAGGAACGTGGTTAGTTTTTTGGCAGAAGTTCAGAGAGAAAAACTACTAGGTTTACTGGGAGTAATGAAAAGTGAAGGGAAGAAGTAGATCTAGATTAGATTCAGAGAGGACAAACTAGGCCAGTAGAAGTTATGAAAAGTGAGGTCAAAGGAAATAAACAGGAAATGAAGAGGGAAGGGATTAAGAAATGAAATTTAGATTTATGACATTAAAAGCTGAAGAGATTTACTGATAGGGAGTAGGTAAATATAGTGATGGGAGTTAAAGGCACATATGATGGTATTGTATTAGCCTGATTTATAAATATACAAGTAAGATGTTAGAGTTTTAACTTGCTTTGGCGACATAGTGAAGAAGTTGGGGGTATAGGGAGGGAAATAGCGATATATCGCATGATACAGTTTTAGCCAGGTTTAGAACATGAGCAGATCTACACTTTACTTAGAATTTCTTTTAATGAAAAATTTGCAAGATAAAAATATTCAAAGGCGACAGTGACTTTAGGAGTCCGAACAACAAAACGCATGACTTTGAAGCTTTTTTCCTTCTACATGGGGTTTATTAATATCTGCAGAATTACTGGGACATTGTTTAAGAATCAGAAATGCACATGATAAAATCTATTTTATAACTCCTTCCACTTACCTGATCCCATAGGTGCTGGTGTGTCGATATTTGTAAAAAGACACCAAATGCCAGAATCCAAAAAACACACCATCAGGACTTGAAATTTATATAATTAACTGACTGTATTAAATTGTTAAATAAAACATTCAATTCTTGCATTGACTGTTCCTGTCAGGTAAGTGATGGAGCCTAACCTTGTCTGCTACTTAGTGGAAGCAAAATTAATCCTAGGATGCCAGACTCCTTCAGGATGCACAGACACACGTATGTCGTTAAATATACTGTGACACAAACACACACACACGCAAACAGTTTGGGATAACAATATATTTGACAGCTTATTGCTGAAAATTGGATCTCTCTCTTTTCCCCCCACACGATTATGTCAATGATCTGTATTCATCTGAGAAGGCATAATCAGCTTTTACCTAGCACTAACATCAAACTTGAAGACCCAAATAAGCCTGCTCAGGACACTGTTAGCGAGTTGTATGACATTATTAACTTAGGACTCACTTTTTGAAAACATATCAGTACAACATAAATACACAAGCAAATTTAACAAAAATGCATTTGTTGATTAATACAACTAGGCCAGTCACCTCTCAGAGACAGAAGATTTTATTCATATTGACTAGCGGAAATTAGGCCAAGTCACTGGGAACCCCCCCTTTTTTTTTTGATAAGTGCCATTGGATCTCTACATCCACCTGAGATACCACAAACTCAGGCAGATGGGGGTCTCATCCGAAGAGTGCAGTACCTCCCTTGTGCTACACTGCGGTATCAGTATAGAAATTAATCCAAGTCAAACAAAAAATACTACAGTGAAATTCAAACTAAGCACAGTACCAACCCACAAAAGTTCTGGGCTGCTATAAACAATATTCTCCACCCAGGTAAATCACCAACTCCTCATCCAAACAGACACCACCTCTATAAACAAAGACACCCAATTCAATGAGTTATTTAACAATTCTATTTTAAAGCTGTCAACAGACCCACACTCCTCGACTCCCACTATACTATATAACCCATCAAATAATGCTAACTTCTTCACCCTTCAACCTGTACCAACTTACACTATCTATAGACACCTAAACAAACTTAAACCCATCACCATAGCCATAGACAAACTACCTGCCAAATTCCTACAAATAGTCACCAAAGCCATTTCCTACCCAATCTCTATAATCATTAACAGATCAATCTCAGAACAAAAGGTGCCACTTCTCTGAAAATCTCCTACATTATACAAAAACACAAAGGGGGCACATCCACTGACCTAACTACTGCCCTATAGCTATACTTTCCCCACTGGATAAAATATTGGAAAAATGTATCCACACCCAGATCCTAACACATCTCCTCTCCAACAATCTTCTTGCTGAAACTCAACATAAATTCTGCCCCAACCATAGCACTAACACTGCACTCATCCATTTTAGTAACCTAGTAAATATGCAACGTAACAATGGCCAACGAGTGTCTGCAGTTTTCCTTGACTTATCAAAGGCGTTTGTTATGGTCTCCCATACAAAACTTCTAACATCACTCTCAGAATTAAAACTAACAACCCCCACTCTATTATGGTTTCAAGACTACCTTCCCCAATGCTAACAAGCTATTCAGTAGAAAAACTCCCTTTCCCCCTACTTCCTGTAAAACTAGAAGTACCCCAAGGATCAATTTTAGGACCCCTACTTTTCACTATATTTACAAATAATCTTCACAAAGCCACCCGTCTAGCAAAGCTGGTTCAATACACTGTCTGCCCCCTCCCTCCAACAACTTCACATCAAGATCCAAGAAGCCTTTACATCCATCAAAACCTGGCTAACAAACTCCGAGCTAATACTAAATCCTAAAAAGACCCAACTTCTGCTTTTTCATCCTTCCAAAGCAGCAGTACCTACTCCCCAATTCTCTATTTCTACATCAGATAATACCCCTACCTCCCTCATCACACAAACCAAATTACTAGGGGTCACTACTGACAATATGAAATTTGACAAACACATAGCTCATAATATAACCAAAGTCAACAAAAAACTAGGTACTCTCTACAGATGTAAAAACTTCCTAACCAGCAACAGTAAAGTTACCCTAGCTCATTCCCATCTTCACTCTACCCTACTGTGTGCTTCTCCTTTCCTAATTAATCTAAACAAGAGTGATGTAAACAAGCTATCAATATGCTACAACAAAATAGCACAATTTGCCACAGACTCCCCCTACGTCACCCACCACTGTCAAGCCCTAAAATAGTTTTCCTGATGTCTTCTTTCGGTTTTCCCAGTTAGGGGTTGCCACAGTGGATCACCTGTCCGCTCATGCTTTCCTGACTAGAACTCCCAAACACCTTAGCTCTAAACCAGCTTCTTCTAGCTCACCAAACACTGTACCAACCTGACAAAACTCCAGCCTTACAAGACCTGATCACCCTCTACTCCAGTAAACACTGTACCAACCTGACAAAACTCCAGCCTTACAAGACCTGATCGCCCTCTACTCCAGCAAACACTGTACCAACCTGACAAAACTCCAGCCTTACAAGACCTGATCACCCTCTACTCCAGCAAACACTGTACCAACCTGACAAAACTCCAGCCTTACAAGACCTGATCACCCTCTACTCCAGCAAACACTGTAGCAACCTGACAAAACTCCAGCCTTACAAGACCTGATCGCCCTCTACTCCAGCAAACACTGTACCAACCTGACAAAACTCCAGCCTTACAAGACCTGATCACCCTCTACTCCAGCAAACACTGTACCAACCTGACAAAACTCCAGCCTTACAAGACCTGATCGCCCTCTACTCCAGCAAACACTGTACCAACCTGACAAAACTCCAGCCTTACAAGACCTGATCACCCTCTACTCCAGCAAACACTGTACCAACCTGACAAAACTCCAGCCTTACAAGACCTGATCGCCCTCTACTCCAGCAAACACTGTACCAACCTGACAAAACTCCAGCCTTACAAGACCTGATCGCCCTCTACTCCAGCAAACACTGTACCAACCTGACAAAACTCCAGCCTTACAAGACCTGATCACCCTCTACTCCAGCAAACACTGTAGCAACCTGACAAAACTCCAGCCTTACAAGACCTGATCGCCCTCTACTCCATCAAACACTGTACCAACCTGACAAAACTCCAGCCTTACAAGACCTGATCACCCTCTACTCCAGCAAACACTGTACCAACCTGACAAAACTCCAGCCTTACAAGACCTGATCGCCCTCTACTCCAGCAAACACTGTACCAACCTGACAAAACTCCAGCCTTACAAGACCTGATCGCCCTCTACTGCAGTAAACACTGTACCAACCTGACAAAACTCCAGCCTTACAAGACCTGATCGCCCTCTACTGCAGTAAACACTGTACCAACCTGACAAAACTCCAGCCTTACAAGACCTGATCTCCCTCTACTCCAGCAAACACTGTACCAACCTGACAAAACTCCAGCCTTACAAGACCTGATCACCCTCTACTCCAGCAAACACTGTACCAACCTGACAAAACTCCAGCCTTACAAGACCTGATCACCCTCTACTCCAGCAAACACTGTACCAACCTGACAAAACTCCAGCCTTACAAGACCTGATCGCCCTCTACTCCAGCAAACACTGTACCAACCTGACAAAACTCCAGCCTTACAAGACCTGATCACCCTCTACTCCAGCAAACACTGTACCAACCTGACAAAACTCCAGCCTTACAAGACCTGATCACCCTCTACTCCAGTAACCGAGGACTTAGATCCACTGACAAGGCTTTTGGAGACTGTGATTAGTGCCATTACAGATCAGGTGACTCCCTGTATTCTACCACATTGCCAAGACTTGGAACTCCCTACCGCTACAAATCAGGGTGCAACAAAACCATCTTCAAAAAACAGCTTATTTCCCACCTAAACAACTCCTGGACATGCAACTGCCTAGCACCTGGCTGACATATTCTAACTCCTTTCCCCTACCCACTATCCAACCTCCTCTTTAAAACTCCCACAGATGCACTATATATTACCACATGTTACTTGTAACTACCTAGCACCTGGCTGACCTATTCTAACTCCTTTCCCCTACCCACTATCCAACCTCTTTAAAACTCCCACAGATGCACTATGTATTATCACACATTACTTGTAACTGCCTAGCACCTGGCTGACATATTCTAACTCCTTTCCCCTACCCACTATCCAACCTCCTCTTTAAAACTCCCACAGATGCACTATATATTACCACATGTTACTTGTAACTGCCTAGCACCTGGCTGACCTATTCTAACTCCTTTCCCCTACCCACTATCCAACCTCTTTAAAACTCCCACAGATGCACTATATATTACCACATGTTACTTCTAACGCCTAGTACCTGGCTGACATATTCTAACTCCTTTCCCCTACCCACTATCCAACCTCCTCTTTAAAACTCCCACAGATGCACTATATATTATCACATGTTACTTGTAACACCTAGCACCTGGCTGACATATTCTAACTCCTTTCCCCTACCCACTATCCAACCTCCTGTTTAAAACTTCCACAGATGCACTATATATTATCACATGTTACTTGTAACGCCTAGCACCTGGCTGACATATTCTAACTCCTTTCCCCTACCCACTATCCAACCTCTTTAAAACTCCCACAGATGCACTACATATTATCACAAATTACAAACTCACTGTCACCTGCTCCCCACTGCCCCACCTATACCAACTAACTCTCCCCTAGACTAAGCTGAAAAGCTTTCCCTTAAAATGTCACTGCACCTCATATGAACTTGTCTATATTCTCCTCCTTATTCAGTTTTTCCTTTCTTGTCTTATCTTCAGTACATCTTCAGGATTCTCTCTACTTAACATACTGTATGAGCAACAATTATATGTTACTACCTGCTATACTTTTAATTGTATGTCTAAATCACTATGCTTATGTAAATATCTTATGTATAGTATGTTAACAATTGTTCTGGAGCTTTTTTCCCTGGGCCTCCACTGAAAATGGACAGCTCTGTCAAGTCGGACCTCCCCAGTACACAAATGTAAAATAAAATAAAGTAATTAATAAGTACCAGAGTTAGGAACAGAACTCGGCCTTCTGATCTTCCAGCACAAAAGGTAAGTATGCTACCTGTTAGGCCACTGACACTAAGTGGGGAACTTTCTTCAGGAAGGTCTTAAGAACTCTATGGCACAGTAAGGCCATCTTGGATTTTGCCAACAACCCTGTGGTACTTTGCAATGTCCCTCCTAGTAGCAAACCATGAAAATTACCTCCCCCCAGAACATCAGTAGATGATATACTTATGATTACTGGGCCAGTTAAATCATTATCCTGGGTAAATCTACTTGCCATCAGTGGGGAAGGTAAGACTGCCTGATGCGCAAGGTACCTCTGATTTTTGAGGGCTCTCTTTAGTCTCTGTAGGGTCGTCTTCTTCTTGAGGGAGAGTTAGCTCGATCTGTAAAAGGAACAGAACAAGAGGCACAGAAACAAGAGACAGCCACAATCAAAGGTCATCTACTATGTCCTGAGAAAACTGGACAGATAAAAAGCTCTCCAAGAAATGGGATATCCATGATAGACTGCCTAAGTCCATCTTTAAGAAGAGCTCTGGCCACACACACCTGCACAGGTGCATGCCTGAGATATGTTTGGGTTGGGAGAGTGGCCTAATGGGTAAGGTGTTTGCCTTACAAACACAAGGTGCAGTGTTTGAGTCTCACAAGGGATAATTGGCTAGGCTTACAATGGCTTGTAAGGGCAGTTAGCCTAGTACTAACCTATGTACTACAACTATAGTACCAACATAGCTCAAAAGTACTGCGAAGTACATAGTAACACACTATGATCACAGAGACTGATTTCTTTTTCAGCCTAAACTCAAGGAGGGCTGAAAGGTCTTCCAGAGAAGACTGGTGCCTAGACAAGTGAAATAAAACAATTCTAGGATCAAAGCCTTAATGCAGCAAAAAAGACTTTCCTGCTCACCATCCACGATAGTGTTGATACCTTATCAAGCAACAAGGTGGCAAAGTGGTTTTCCATTCTCTACAGGACTGAAGAGATCATTTAAAAGTCTGCTGTAGATTGCCTTGTCAGGCTGTCACTCCATTCAGTGGTTTATTTATGGGGAGAGAGCTGGTTTTGTGGGATCTGGATCAGCAGAACCTGAATGCTTCCTTAATGTATATTATATTTGCATCAAATGAGTATCTTGGCACAAGGTCATCTCTTTATGGAGCACATAATGTGCTCCATAAAGGGATGACCTTGTACCAAGATACTCATTTGAGGTACGTGTGTCGGGGAAGGAATAGTAGCCACAGGACAGTCTATGGCAAACTTCCATGTAGCCTGGACTCCATTCCTGCAAGGGGTCTCTAAACTAAGGGTCATATGGAAACTGTAGAGAAGATGGAATCACTGCCTTTGTCACTGTCAGATACAACAGCCTTCACAGTCTTTTGACTCCTTCCAGATAATGGGGGGGGGGGGGCACTCCACCTCTGCAACTCTGTGTTGGTCATTCTCAAGTACAAATAATGTGTAAGGTCTTGAGACCAACAAGGGTGGGTTTCAGCTAGCAGGAAAAAGGGCTCACAAGCCAGGTTTGCCAGCAATGGCACTGAGACTTAACAGTCCTACACGGGACCACTGCTGGCATCAAGCCATATCCCCTAAAATGCACCCCATTCACCAAAAAGGATAGTACCCAACAAATCTCAACTAGACAGCTCAAGTATAAGGCCTGAACAAAACTGACCCTAACACTAAGGATCTGGCAGATTCTGCCCACCCTAGGCTATCACAGGAAGTCTTAAGGAGAGGCATCCTTGATTTTTAGTGCAACCATCAAGCTACATCCACCTGACTTAAGAGACCACTCCTCAGCATCCAGCCAATCACAGACAGGCTGTGGCTGATTGAGTTTGGGATGGACAGAGCCCATATCCTAACCGCCCACCCCACCACCCATCAAGGTGTCTGGCATAGGTGATTTTTTTGCCAGGCTACTCATGATCTGACTTCTCTTGACTCTGTTGTCTAGGAGCCTGGATACATTGCTGCTTAGAGGCCTGGACCTGTTTCTTCAGGATTATGATCTGTTGTCCTAGGGCATGGGCCTGCTTCCCTGGGGCCAAGTTGTCCGAGAGCCTGAACATGCTGCTCAATGGCCTGGGCCTATTATCTTAAGACTTGTACCTCTTGTCATAGAACCTTGAACATCTCCCAGGATCAAGGGACTATTATTTTGAGGCCTGGGTCTCGTACTCCAGATCTTACATAGGTTCATAGGTTCATACTAGGCTATCTGCCCTAGGGCATTTATAAGCCTAGCCAGAATGTGTTTGGCTTTCGCCACCCATTTTAAATTTATTTTGCTATGCCCTTTTTCGAGGTTAGTATACTGTGCCTCTGTCTAACAGTGACACAGAAGTGATACCCGGGGTAAACCTACGATCTCCCATCCACTCATCAAGATTCCTCTTGAAGAGAGTCAATGAAGGACTCTGCCTAACCTGGACTGGGATTTTATTCCAGAGGGAAGGGAGCCTCTGGGTTATGAATCTGTCCCTCCAGCATGTCCTATTTATTTCAGTGCTGAGGTTCAAGTCTCCCGAGCGCGTAGCTCGATGGGATTTGGATTTTCTGAGGTGCAGCATGTCCATTAATTCCGGGTTGGACATGGCTTTATACGTCAGGCACAGATCGCCTCTGAACAGGCGGTATGCCACTGAGTAGACCTGGAGTTTCTTTAACCGGGCAGCATATGGCATCTGTTTGAGCCCTTTGATCCTCTTGGTTAGGTATGTTTGGGGTCTTTCCAGTTGCTGCAGGTGTCTGGTAAGGTACATCCCAAAAGGGGCATTGTACTCAATTATGGGCCTGATGAGGGATGAGTAAAGAGGCACGACGACCTCCCCTGATCTAGATGTGAATCCCTTCACGATTAGGTGGGCTATATAAAATGTTTTTCTAACCACTTTGGCCACGTGGTTGTCAAATGAGAGATTGCTATCAACTTGGGTCCCCCGGTCCTTAATTACTTCTTCTGTACTTAATGGATTACCACCTATGTGGTAATTTGTGGGCACTTTGTTTTTGCCAAAGGGGATGACTATACACTTTTTGGCATTTATCTTGAGGCCATGGCTCTGGTACCAGTTGTCTGTTTCTATGAGGCCCTTTTGGAGGATGCTTGTGTCGGCTGAAGAGTCGATTATGGCACCCAGTTTGCAGTTATCTGCGAACTTGGTCAGCCACAGTCCTTCCGTGCTGGCCTGTACCTCTGAGAAATATATATACCGAACATGTGAGGTCCCAGGACTGAGCCTTGTGGGACACCACTTGTAACTGGTTTGGAGTCTGACATGGCTCCAGCAATTCTAACCATGTGGGTTCTGTCCTTGAGCCAGTTTGCAATCCATCTAGTGACATAGGGGGTTATATTTAAGCTGGTGAGCTTATCTATAATGCCCGAGTGGGGTATTGTATCGAAGGCTTTTGCGAGGTCCAGGTAGGCTGTGTGGACCACCTTCCCCTCGTCAATGACCTTGGTGACTGTTTCAAAGAAATCAACCAGGTTTAAGAGGCAGGATCTGCCCTTAACAAAGCCGAACTGGGTAGGATCCAGTGTCTGTAGGTCCCCAATATCTTTATTTATGAGGTCCATGATGATCCTTTCCATAGCTTTGCAGACCAAGCTAGTCAGGCTTATGGGGCAATAGTTTCCAGGATCCGTTGAGGCACCACCTTTATGGAGAGGGACCACTGTTGCTGTACGCCACTCTTTGGGCACATATCCTGTAGTAAGGCTGAGATTGAACAGTAGTTTTATGTTTGGGTTTAGCTCTTCTTAGAGTTCATGTAGGACGCAGCCCGGGACACTGTCTGGTCCCATTGATGCTGTGTTTTTTGCTTTGGAGAGGGCGGCTCTTACCTGAGCATCTGAGATGTCAGGGGGGCAGCACTCTGCTAGGATAGATATTTGCCCTTTTGGTGGGGAGGGGGGGAGAAGTTTGCACTGAACCTGTCAGCTAGGATGTTGGCAATGTCTGTGGGTTCAGTGTATTTTTTGTCATTTTGGACTAATTCTGAGCATATCTGGGAATTACCACCCAGGTTCCTAACATAACTAAAGAAAGCCTTGTGATTATCCTTAGTGTCCTGTGCAATTTTTCTCTCGAAGCTGGCCTTAGTCAATTTTATGAGTGCCCGTAGTTTTTTGCTAATATTGATCAGTGATGCCTTCTCTTTTTGGGATTTTGCTCTATCATTTAGTAGCTTCCTCCTTCTATTGTATAGTTTGTTTGTGGCTGAGGTCCACCAGACAGGACGTCTGCCTTTGGAGGATTGGGTCTTGGTTTTATTTGGGATCGCATGATCCATGCATTCCTGAAGTTGTTCATAGAATGCATTTATAAATGATTCTGAGGTCTGGGCCGTATTTTCCACAGGCCCGGGGGCTTTGGAGGATTCCACCTTGGTTTTGAGGAGTGTGAAATTTTGCTTTAGAGAAGTTTTTCACTGTGGTTTTCTGGGCAGGGGGTGGGGTCGGGATGTGAATATCCAGTGAGATTAGTTTATGGTCTGATCTTACCAGTGAGGGATACACTTCTGGTCTGGAGCATAGAGTCACCATGTTGGTGATGATCAGGTCCAGTATGTTTTCCCCTCTTGTGGGAGTGGTAACAAGTTGTTCCATAGCATTTGAGTTTATAAATTCTAGGAACCTTTGGGCTAGGGTGTTGGAGCTAGAGTAATGCTCCCAGTCTATGTTTGGGTAGTTGAAGTCACCCAATATAATGGTGTTTGGAGAGACCTTCATATTTTCCAGTGTTCTCAGAAAGGCCGAGTGTGGTTCCTGGGTTTGGGAGGGTGGTCTGTAGCAGGCTATAAACTAGAAGGCAGTTTTACCCACTGTTAGTTGCACATGGATAGTCTCTGATGTTCGTGCTTTGCCACCAACCTGGAGGTGTGGATATCTTTAATGAATATCGATACTCCCCCTCCTTTTGTTGTTCGGTCCAAGTTTTGGGGCCGAAAAGCATGGTATGAGGTATAACCTGGTAGTGCTGGGGTGCTCTCGGGAACCCTGAACCAGGTTTCTGTTACTGCACAGATATCGATGTTCTCCATGCTAAGGAGACTTTCAAGTGCGTGCATCTTGAGGTTTAGACTTCTGGCGTTGAGTAGCATTACTCTTAGTTTCTTATCCCTTGTGATACCTATGGAGGTGGGTTTGTCTTTTTAGCCTTGCCTAAAAAAGATACTATGGGGGTAGCAAGAGCCTTTGCCAATATCCGAAAGCCCATGGGGTGACAGGTGCAAGCCATCCCTAGCGAAGCATCGTGGCTTGTCGAGTATATCATCCCAAGCTGACAGGCATTGGATCCCCTTTGAATGACACCAGTTCTTAAGCCAATTTTTGAAATTGATCATCTTGTCTTCATATTGTGGTATCATTCTTGGTGAGGGTAAGATATTACTCAAGGACATCTGTTGCTATGGAAGGCCAGAACTGTCCCTGTCCCTGGTCATGTTTTCTCAGGGCCTAAGTCTGCTATCCTGAAGCTATAGACAGTCATCTTGGGCCTGGTTTGTTGTAAAAGGGTTTACTGTTCTGGACCTTTTCCTTTGGGTTAGACGTTTCTCTATAGAGCATGAGCTGTAAATACATGCATCCTGGGGTCCCTGCCTGGGCTCATGACTACCATTGTGGTCATCAAAAGGTCATGGCTGGATGACAATTTGTCAAGAAGGGAAGGAGATGCAATGCTAAAGTTACTGACAAGTGAAGGCAGATGTCAGAGTCAAATTCACTGACCGTCAGCAACCCCTACACTATATGTATGTTTTTCTTAGTAGTTCCAAGATAGTTTTTTGGTGGTTAAATTCTAGTCATGTGTGTTTTTTCCTGTTCCAGTTAATCAAGTAATAAAAATAACATCTGAGGAAACAGGGTGTGAGCATATGGTTAAGTCAGAGAGAAAGAAAGAAAAGTGAAAGTGTGGATGAGGAATCACTCATACCGAGTTGTGTAAAACAGCTAGTTAACACCTCCAAAAATGTGCAGTAGTGTACAGAGAAGTGTATTCAGTAAGATTAATCAACAACTGTGAAAGGCTACAAATTCTCTGTAAAAATCCCACACTGCGCTGTGCTGTGTGTATCCTGTGAGCTGTCTCTGGTCATATCGGTCACTGCTGTATCATGCTTTCATTGGTCATTCTTCCTCCTACCTGCCTGAATGGAACACTGGAGATCTGATTAGTCAGAGAAGACATGCGCACAGCAACATCACTGCGATGAATATGAGTAAACAGCCAAATGCAGTGTTAAATGTCAGAAGTATTTCAGCCATGTATTGCAAAATGCACGAAACAGATTTTGAAACTTCTAGAAAGAGCAGTAATGGAAAGGAAAACAAATGGAAGCTGCAGCACTAAAGAGCATTCATGCATTTTAATGGAAGCACTGTTCAAATGTTTTCTTGCAGTTCTTCTTGTCATTTCGAATGAAAATACATTGTTTTAAAACCGATTAACTTTCCATATTCTACCGAATTCACTAATTCTCATGCATCTGTTCTCTTCTTAACTAGAACCAAAAGTGATGCTGAATTTCTTAATGTACTACCACATAACCAGAACTTTACAAGATACAAAAAAAAACTCCACAAGGGATGGGGGTGGGTGGGATTATGACAGGGAAGAATAAAGAAAAATGCTACTTAATTAAGCAGATGATGGGGGGGGTTGTAAAATAAGATGGAGCCAGTGGGAAAACGTGATAACTGACTCTTCCAGTAGCAGTGTAAGGGCACAGCAAAAGAGGGGCAGAAACTGTGCCAAGAGTCATACTTATTTTAGTAGGGGAGAATTTTATGAATGCAGTTAGAAGAGACAAAGGTAAGATTTACTTGGTAACCCAATATGAATCAAGCACCAGACAGTGATGCCACAAATGGTGGGGGCAAATCTACGAGTTGGCATGACAGTTACCTTCTCTGAAGCACTTCCAATTTGCTGTACAAGCCAAGTGAGGAAGGAGGACATAGAAGAGATCAGAATATGATACCAGTCATGTGAAAGAATGGTGTAAACGTGGGGGTGTTGGGTAGGACACAGACTAGGGAGGAAGGTCTACTTTTTTGAAAGGACCATCTAATTCTGAAGATACAAGTGAAGGTCTTGTATATGAGATCAAAGGGATGCATCTCAAAAATATGTCTTTTAAACACAAAGACAGGCTTCCATATAAAGGTGAGGGACTCACTCTTCTAGCAAAATTTGGAAGCTAAATGTTCAGAGAGCTTGGAGCACGGTAGAGGCAGAGAAGAATTACACTATTTAGGTTACTGATGGCCAAGTGTTAATGACATACATAACAAGATGGAAACTTGGGAGGACACAGTAACCATGGTATGAGCATACACATTCTACAACATTAGTTGCTTAGAAAGGGAATGGCTGCAAGCAAATGGTAACGAAGGCGTTGTATAAAGGTGAGCGTATGGACTACCTGAAAAAATAGGAGGTCGAGAGTGGGAGTGTTAAGTTGACATATTGGTTATACAGGAACAGATGGCCAGACATTTGACAGATGGTGGTTACATGTTACATACAGGTCATTGAGGGTGGGTGCTAAGGCTTATAAGCATCTAGTGAAGAAGCTGAGGGGAAGTAAAGATGAAGATTCCTTTTAATGTAAAGGAGGCTTTGATGTGCTTTCAGTCAGTAAAACATGCTGAAACCACATTACAAAAAATTATTTACATTCCTCTTCCCAGCACAGTTTTCATCTCCATTGCACTCATAAGCTTCTGTAACACATTACACATACAAAGAAACAAAGGCAATCTAGTATCCCCCTTTTCACAAGCTGGTATCTCCCCTTTTCACAAGCTAGCACTACTAGGACTCAACAAATCATCCCGGACTTGGTTGCGTAGCAATCGATTCTGAGCAGTAAAATAGCAAAACCAGTCATCTTTCTCCATTACGTATTTGTGCCCCCCCCCCCCCAAAGGATCAAAGTCTCAAACCCTTACTATCCAACATTTTCATTAATGATCTCCATACAGCTAGTAAACATGCCTCCATTATACAAATGACTTCCCGCTTGCCTGTTCATCCCAAAACCAAATCAAATTGCAAAACCTCACTTAAGAATTCTTCTCTTCAATTGAATTGTGGCTGGATAATCCATGACTTCTTCTCAATCCCCTCCCCCCAAAAAAGTTAATCCCCCTTACGCCAAGGCCACTTATAGAAAAAAAAATGTACATTACCTGATAAATCACAAAACACCTACCACACAATATAAATACAAAGAATCAAGAGAAAATAATTCCAATTCAGAGGCAGAGGCCCAAACAGACTACTTGGTGACAGTTTCATGAGTTTTACTACATTTGTTGGTAACAAAAGGTTTAACACTTTTGTCCTATAAATGTATATAGGTATCATGCAGGATTTCGTCAGAACCTTTATTTGTCCTGTAAATGTACCTGTATTTATAAGGGTGCTAAACCTTTGTTTTTTTTTTTTTTTTTAAATAAATTTTACTACATCTGTTGGTTAACTGTCGCCAGCTGTTCTATTTGAGATTGTGGCTCTGTTATCACAACTTTCTCCATTACTTCTGTCATCTATGCTAAAATCGAACAGCTATCTCATACCAAACTACTAGACGTTTACATAGATGAAAAAAATTAGACTATTAACAATTAGCACGCACACACAGACACACACACCTGAAAGTTGTCTCTCTTTAGAGTCAAACCTTACTGGTCTAACCTTGTCAAGAAAATTATAGCCTCTTCCTACCTATTTCTGTAACCAGCTTTCCTCAGAAGATCACCACTGTCTTACCCTCAACAACTGCAATGCTTACAGCTACTGAAGCACTTAATTTATGGTCATCTTCTTACGGTCAACAATCTCATCCAGAAACCAAACAAACATTCACCAGACCTATAGCCAAGTACAATGCCCCCTTTATATGTACCTGACTAGGTCCAACAACTGGAATGTCCACAGAGGTTCGTCAGTAAAAAAATACAGGGCATAAGTAACATGTCCAATGAAGACTGCCTCAAAATCCTATCCCTGTATTCTGTCTTCTACAGGCTGTCGAGGGGAGATCTATGCCTGGCATGCAAGGCATTGTCAGAGACCTGACTCTGGACCTCCTGCATATCTGCAAAACAAACACCACCAGAATTACCCTGTTCTAAAGACTTGCCTGTGATATAAAAAGAAGCTGCTGGAGAGACAAGTATGTATCCCAGAGACTACACAGTCTTTGAAACAGGCTCCCCATCCATGTGAAACAGAGTTTCTCCCTAACCCAATTAAAGTGTAACTTGGACAACTGGATGGGAAACAGAAAATTCATCCCTGGTTTGGCACCTATATCTCTAACAGACACAGACAGCCTGTAAATGGCCCATCTTACATAGCCCTGCTTATAAAAGTTTCATCTCCCAAGCTCCTGCTTACACTTAAGGGTACCAGAACTTGTCAGAGATTTGGGATGCATGGCTAGGCTTTAAAAGGCCCTTGTGGTCGTTAGCGTAGTATACTCCTATGAACCTATGTAACACCTGATTTTGCAGAACTGCATTTCAGTTCACCTGCTTAATTCAATATGTTATGTTTCACTAGGCCACTGCCAGAAAAACATTACTGTGAATGTAAATTCTTTATTTCCCACTGAACATTTTAACCATTTGTCAGCCTGGTTTAATTAGAATGCATTTCAATTTTTTAAATAATTAGAACAGTGCAATCAGAATAAGAGAGTCAGGATCTTTCGTTCTAAGTGCAGATGACAAATTTTTAGGCAGACGTATATAATCTGCTGCCAAAGTTACTGAAATGGCAAACATATCCATATCCTATTGCCTATTGTGCTAAACAAAAACCCTGTTGTGTGTAACCCACAAGAACGGTTGGTGTGCTAATAGAGTTTATAATGGCAAACAATTTGAAACATGATATGCTCCTACCCAAGGATAGTAATACAGTTTCGGTGGACTCATTTTCAGAAAAATACATTTAGAGTAAAATGATCAGGATCTTTTTATTTAAGTTTCCTTTTACAGAATACACTGACAGACAACAGAGCTCCTACCCAAGGATAGTAATACAGTTTTGGTGGACTCATTTTCAGAAAAATACATTTAGAGTAAAATGATCAGGATCTTTTTATTTAAGTTTCCTTTTACAGAATACACTGACAGACAACAGAGCTCCTACCCAAGGATAGTAATACAGTTTCGGTGGACTCATTTTCAGAAAAATACATTTAGAGTAAAATTATCAGGATCTTTTTATTTAAGTTTCCTTTTACAGAATACACTGACAGACAACAGAGCTCAACAAATTATACGAGATCAGTTAGAAAGTAACACATGGTACTAGAGAGCAATCATATTATCCATTTATAGATCAGTTTGATGAATTATAGAAAAAAACAGTTAAGGTACTAAATGGTGTTAACATATTAGTCCATAAATGATATTTTCAATAATTACATTAAGATAAGGCAAGCAAAGTACCTAATGGTCTAATCTGTGTCCCACCACAGACCTCCACATCTACATATCCTCATTTCAACTGCCCTTTTAAGTGGCAATTCGAGTAAGAACATATTGAAAAAGTAGAACACCTCTTTCCAACTGGAGCTGTGATCCAGTTAAAATGGCACATCAGAGGTGATCAATAAAGCCTTTTCTAAGGGAAGCAGGGTTTATCTGCAATGCTTCTAGTTAACTAAAACCAAATGCCACACTACCACAAGATAAAAATAAACTGAATTTCGCCTTTTGTTCAAAAGTTTTGAAGGTCAGCTTCAGAATAACTTCACGTTATGCGGCCGCATTTTACACACCACCTGAAGAGTCCTGTGGCATAAATTTGATACAAGACGTGTGAGCTCATAACGTGATGGCACTCTGAAGTTAGGTTAGTTTTTAGTTTTGCATCCTGTGTTTGGATTAGTAATCATGCTGCCTTCCCAAAATTCTGCCAGCCTATACCACACAATTCTATCACTTTCTCAGGGGGTAAAAGTGAAGCTGACCAACTGCCCTAGCTTTGCACAACTGCACCACCATAGCTGCCCTCCAAGTCTTTGGGTACTACTCTGGAGTCCAAGGAAAATCTACTTATTTCATGTTTAATTGGGAAGATAGCTTGATCCTAAAGGACTCATTTCAGCTAATGTCTGAAGAGAAGATATTTAAAAGAGTCAATGAAATACACAGTCACCTCTGGGTAAACGCTCCTTCTCCAAATACAGTAAAGAAATTTGTCAAAAACAAAAGACAAGGAGCGAAGCAGAATATAAAGGTCCACCAAAAGATGCACAAGTTATAAATGTCCAACCATGAAGATAATCCACATAAAGCACGAACGTTGGTGGTAAACACAAGGACTTTATTGCATCAGACAAGCGCTTTCGCTAAGTATAGCTTCATCAGGTCCATTCAATAATGCATAAAACACAGCTGCTCATTATATATAGGCATCAATAAAAATAATTCAATTAAAAAATTCAATTAAAAAAATCCATTAGGTGATTTCTCATTACATATTTAAAGGAGAAACACACAATGCTGGGTAAGGGAGACTGTGAGGTCCTAAAAAAGCAGCAAACATCCTATCTAACAAATCCAATACACAACATATAAATATGATAAAATACATATATTCATAAAATATCATTGCTAAAGAGAAGTATTCAGACTACACATATATATAAACCTAATAAATATGAAAAATGTGTATTAAGAATATATGTTAAAAAAGTATAAAACAAATCTCTATTAAAATATCTCACCTCATATATGAGAGCAGTAATAATGTGAAAAAGTAAATATCTTGTATTATATTAAATATATTATGTATGTTTATATAATGTGTAATTTACTCATTTCCTGAATATGAAAAGAACATACTCCACTATGTCTACTACACAATATCTATAGTGTGCCAGAAAAATCTATTCATAGGGTTCACAAAATCTGATCCCATCAAAGACTGAAGATACATGTGATACAAAAGTGATATAACAAATAAAGGAAATAAATGTACATCACCAAAAAGAATATGTATATATGTATATATATATATATATATCTATTGTGTTTTATGGTATATGTATGTACTGAGGATGGATATATACATCAGAATGTATAAAAAAAATATGAAAAAAATTTAAATTAGCACAAAAAATAGGGCATAAATGGCATACTTATACTCATATAGGATTCCTATACAAGTACTAAGTCATATATGTATACCTCACTTGATATTCCTACGTTTCCTTAGCCTTGGTTTAATAGAGTCTCGCTCGTTAAGGCCTAACCCACTATCTGCCCTAAGACGTATGATCCAATCACTTTCCTTACTTTCAGTGTGGCTTCTAATGTCACCACCTCTTATACTGGTAGGTATGGTCTCCAATACTCTAAAAAGAAAGGTATGTGATTGATCATTATTCATAACATGTTTGGCTAATGCATTATTAGGTGATTCTTTTCTAATGTTATATATGTGTTCTCTTATTCGATCTCTAAGCTTGCGATTCGTTTTACCTACATAGAAACTGGTGCAAACTTGACATACAGAAAGGTAAACCACATTGCATGTCATGCAATTTGCTTCAACAGTGGTCCTAAAGATTTGTTCCGTATCAGGGTGTGTAAAATGCAGACTAGTATCAATGTACGAGCAAAAATTACATTGACCACAGGGCATGGTGTGTCCTTCAACTTTATCAATTTTAGTCTCCTTGGGGTAACACAGCATCCTCTTAAGATTTTTCTTGTTCTTATATTGAAATTTTGGGGTGTCACCAACAATATTTCTGATATCATCATCAATCTGAAAAATGGTCCAAAACCTGCTGATGATATCTCTTACGTTGTGGTGGTCAGACGTAAAGGTGGTAATCAATTTCACAACAGGTGCTGTCTTAGTATCCTTAACATAGGTGTCTATATCCTCTTTTGGTCCAAAGTATGGTGTGGCAATGTTATATCTTAAAGTATGTATATCTTCTAAGTTGTTATTTACTTCATCAATGTTGTACCCTCTACATACTAATCTATCCTTCAAATTATTGAGTTCAGTATTAAAACCTTCCTCAGTTGGATTCAGCCTAGAGGCCCTTATTGCTTGACCTTTAATAATATTTTTAAAAACAAAAGAGGGATGCATACTCGATCTCATTAATAGAGAGTTGCTATAACATGACTTCCTAAATATACCTGTGTTAATTAGACCATTGGGTAATCTTTCAATGTATAAATCTAAAAACTCAATCTTATTCACTGAGTAATTCAAAGTAAATCTAAGATAGCTGGTTAAACTATTCATAACTCCTAGGAATGAGCCCAGTTGCTCCACTGTCCCTTTCCATAAGATAAAAACATCATCGACAAAACGTCGAAAAAATAAAACATGTTGTAGAAAGGGTTCTGTTTTAAACAAGACACTCTCCTCCCATTGGGCCAGGAACATGTTAGCGTAACTATTAGCGCATGGTGTGCCCATTGCAACACCATCGACTTGCCTGTACATTACGTCATCAAAGATGAAGATGTTATTCTCTAATACCAGTTCCAAAAAATGTGCTAATAAATCTATTTTCACTATGGTGTAATTACTATGTGCTTTCAGATACTCAGAAATGTATGTTAGACCAAGATTGTTGGGTATA
Source organism: Protopterus annectens (assembly GCF_019279795.1). NCBI lineage: Eukaryota > Metazoa > Chordata > Ceratodontiformes > Protopteridae > Protopterus > Protopterus annectens. The sequence continues at coordinate 876,974,609 of NC_056733.1, forward strand.
ACCGTAAACAAAGATTGAATATCTAATGTAACAAAGATACATTCATCTGACCCATTACAATGTCCAACACAATCATAGAGGTCCAAAAGAAATTGCTTCGAGTCCCTTAGGACATGTGTGTTGTCATTTAGAATGGGTCTTAAATTCTTTTCTATATATACAGAAAGATGTTCAGTGACCCATCCGCGACCAGAAACTATGGTTCGCATAGGGGGGGGTCATGAACATTTTTAGGAATCTTTGGAAGCCCATGCATGATGGGAATCAATGGTTCCTTTATGGTGAGATACCCATATAGATCTTTTTCTATCAGCCCACTCAAATAAAGATCATATAATGTATCCCTGATCAATCTTATGATGTTGAATGATGTGGTATTGGTGACAACTTCATAAAAACTATCGTTGAGCATGTTCTTCATAGCTGCATAGTACTGATCTATGTCCATGACCACAACCCGGCCTCCCTTATCTGCCGGTCTAACAACAATGGTATTGTCATCCTGCAAACCCCTAAGACTTAGTCTTTCTCTATGTGTAAGGTTGTCTGCAAAGTGACGTCTCCTACTTTGGTTCTCATTGTAATACTTATATAACTCATCTTCAGTGAGGCGTTGATATGTCTCTATTATAGGGTGATTCACCGGAACATATTCACTAAGTTTCTTGAAAGCAAATTTCCTATCTGATTTATCTTCAGAATCACATCCTTTGTAGAGCAACTTAAGCATAACATTTCTGCAAAATAATTTCAAGTCTACTATAGTTTCAGTGATTACACTATTACTTTTAGGTATAAAATTCATTCCTCTGCTTTTATAAATCTGCTGACCTTTTCACACAGGATCTGATACTCATGCAGATTTATCTTTTCACACAGGATCTGATACTCGTGCCGATCTTATTAATCTGCTGATCTTATCACACAGGATCTGATCCTCGTGCAGATTTTATAAATCTGCTGATCTTATCACACAGGATCTGATACTCATGTAGAGTTTATAAATCTGCTGATCTTTTCACACAGGATCTGATACTCGTGCAGATTTTTAGTGGAAGGGCTATTTACTTGGAGAGGGGATAGAGTAGTTAGGGTAACGTGATACCACTCCTACTTCTGGGGTAAGGAACTTGGAAAATTTATAGTTTGATTTACTACTTGAGGTATTCAGAGTAAGCATCTATGAATTATATGGTGTGATGATGAACCCCCAGCTATTTAAATGGTAGACCCAAGCTGAGTTGTCATGAAACATAAGAAAATCTTTGGTTTGAGGGTAAAAGCTTATCCTAGTTGAGGTGCCAAAAGCATACCTGTGGTCCTATTCTATGTCAGAACCAGACGATCATTGCTAACTCCGTTTAGGAACTTATAAAAAGATTACTCTCATTCTGATTTAATAGAAAAGCAAAATACCTGAAGATTATGTCATCTGTATAGAGTATAATATCAGAGTAGGGGGAAAAAAGATAGTAGCAATTTCAGAAAAATAGAAAAGAACATTGGCCTCAGGACAGAGCATTGGGGAACACAACAGCTTAACTAGCAAGAGAAGCTATCTTGACTTGAAATGATCTGCAAGAAAGCATTTGAACTAGTTAAACACCGGAGACAAAACTAAAGGCGCACTGAATCTACAAGATGTGTACGGTACACTTGCAAAGGCCATAGTCAGATATGAATGAACACAGCACAAGTGAGAGCACAAATTGTTGCAGGACGAAAAGGATAAGTTAGCGAAAACTTAGTCTGCCCACTTTGATCCTGTGTGAAGTCACATTGTCATCTGGACAGAACGCATGGCTTATTTAACTATTCAATGGAATAAGTGGTAAACTAGCTTCTCCAGCAGTTTGGCCAAAGACAGCAACAGGACAATTGTTCTGTAGAAGTAGGTACCTTGAGTGGGGGGTGGAGTTTCAGAGTGGGAAGGCTAATAATCAGTCCAGAGTCAGGGAAAGGTCATTTGGCAAAAAAACAAGTTAAAATAGAAATTTACTTCATAAAACGCCAGACAGATTTATTAAGATAGTCTTTATACAATTTAAGGAAACAAGGGAAAAAGTCTGTCAATCGCTGGTTCATTGCAGTCGAGAAAAAATGTAAAGTAGTGCAAAAACTTCAGAAAGAGTGTCTTATAATGAAAAGGTAAAAACAAATGATTATGTGGAAGAGGCAAATGAGTTTCTGGTAAGAGAAGTATGGGGTAGGCTTAAAAAATCTTTTTTTTTTTTTTTTTTTTTTTTTTTTTTTTTGGTTTTCAAAAAGACTAGTTGTGGGAAAGTTAATGGAGAAGCCCGATTTACCCATTAACTCATCTACTTCCTTACATAACCTTTTGGGACTTTAGGATTGCTTTTCCCTGTAGAATGTGACTTGTGTCTTCGAACCATCATTTTGGCATACTGGCATAATCTGTTAGGGAGACGTACTTCAAGCTAGTTTTTAATGTAGCCGCTTTCTTCCAAATGGCCCATATTTCGTCTTTAGTTATACAAACTTATTACAACTACTATTCCTAGTTGTGAGGAGAAATTTTTATTGTGCCGCTTTCATTTAGGCAGAAAAATCCAAGAGAGGCGATGTCAACTGAGGTACACAGATCAGGGGGTGACCAAACTGTCTCCAACAGCTCAGAGTTTTCTGGCCAGCTTGTTTTTATTTATTTATTTTTTAATAAGAACAATGAAGGTGGCAATGAACACTTCTAGATGGTGCGAAAGTAGAAAAATTATGAATTCAGATGGGGATGTTTGTAAAAAAACAAGAATTAGAAAAAAGGGTTCATTTGAGACATAACCAAATCGATCCAGTTCCTATACTAGCTATGTAAGGCAAAGGTCTGAGAATTAACAGAGAAAATCATGTCTAGATAGACCAAAAAGGTGGATCTTGAAGTCAACAATAAGAAGACAGTTCTTTTTGCACTGAATGGGAGGGCAGAGATTTTGTAGTAACTTATTAAAGTCAAGGACGCTGACAGGAAGAACAACATTAAGTGTAATGATAGCATGTTTAGCAATGTTGTAAACTGTGAATTCAGCAACTAGTTACTAACAGCTGACTTCTTCAATTTTTGAAGTAGATAAGATTAGGAAGAAACTGCCATCAGCCCCTCCCAAACTCCTGCCGGATATGTCCTGTGTCACATGGGTGACAGTGAATGCAGCCTAAATGGTCACTTTAAAAAAAATAGCCAACCAGCCTTTTATTTTCTACAAATGGCCATAATTTAGTTGTTTTATAACACTCTGTGCCCATGCTATTTACATGTTGTCTACAGAACCTTACATTGTGTACTTCATGGCTGTGCAATTCCACTGGGGAAAGTGGATTTTCCACATCAGCTGTGAGATAAAAATTACCTTTTAAGATAAAAGTGGACAAGGACCCTTATGTAATGTATGTGTACATCGAAAAAATTAGGCAAAACTGTTTAGAATTGCTAACACTATATCTTACATTTCATCAGTTAATGCAGTTCTTTAACATTTTTTCATAGTATATTTGGCAAATATGATCTTCATTTTTCACATGTACAAAACATTTCTTGTTTTTGACTCAAAAGGAATATATGTTGTTCCGAAAGTATAATGAACATTTTTGCACTTTTTTTCATAAAGTAGACTCATATTTATTAAGCTGATTAAAACAAACGAAACACACACACAATCTAAGATGCAATGTCATATTTAACTCAATCAATGTAGCCTCATAATTTGCATAGTTTTCAATCTTTTGACCCCAGACTTGAAATATAAACATTTTAGAGTGCATTATAAATGTGACATCTGCTTTTTTTTTTTTGCTGTGAAATCAAACTTGTTCAAGTTTTACAGCAAAATGTGTATTATTCGTATGTACTTGCTTTACTTATCACTAAGCTGAGAAAAACTAAATGAGATGCTGGTAGGCAAGAGAAAACTAGCCAGGAAATGGGAAGACCTGTTAAACAAATGTCATCTGTTGACTTTTCCAGGGGAACTGATTAGGCACTGAAATTTCAACTCCAAGAGAAGGCAGAGATCATAGCCCTTCAGATCATTATGCACATTTTAGTTTTGCTCCTAAAACCTTCTTCCCCTGTGACTGCCAACATTATAGGCCAGACCTGCATTTAACAATGATGGGGCAATGCATACACCTGCAGTGCAACAAATGACAGCAGCATGCCCATATTTCTGGGCGAGGTCTCTAGTGCAGATGCTTGTGACTCCAGTTATGTTCATAAGCTCTTATTAACATTATCTGGGTAATAGCAGAAAATACTGCTGCAGAACTCCAGATCCGACACAAGTACTATGTGAGGAAGATGGAAGATCTCCGGACTCTCAATATGTGCAGTGTCCTATGCACTTTCCATCCAAGAGCATTGCCAGGCCTCTGGTCTCCCAACTAGTGTGCTAGTAGCAGTGACAGGACTCTGTCTTCTCTATCACTAGCTTATGTTCATAACATCCTAACCTACAGCGAGTAATGGCAAATTGCTGGTCCCTCATTCTGCTCCCCTATGGCAGAGGCACCAAAATCTGCATTACTGGTGGCATTGCCAAGCACTTTATCCAATGCCAGTGTATCAGGTTTGTATTAGAAATGCTAGATCTGTAACTCAGAATCTCACAACTTCAAAAAGTGCACTTGTACAAGCAATACTGTGAGTGTCAGAAATTGCTATAACCCCATTTTATTCATGTATCTATCCATTTTTTTGTTGACAGTATTAGTCCCACTAGGCTATGGACTTCTTTTCGGGGAGACCAGAGGTGGCATGTATGCTACTAGGGGAAATTTGGCCAGATAATCTGGGAACTTCCAGTACTTTCAATAAGTGCTGTGGGATCTTTTACATCCACCCAAGCTACCACCAACTCAGATGAGACCTCAGTTCAATGCCTCATCTGAAGGGTGACATACTCAGGAGTGTAGCACCCCCTTTTATGCTGCACTGCAATATCAAACTACCTGCTATGGGAATAGAACCCATGGGCTTCTGCACCAAAGGTGAGTGTGCTACCTGTTGCCCCACTGACACTGCTAAAATAATTTCTGTAGAGAGGTTTCACCTCTCGAAACTTCCCTCTCCAGCATGGCAGGGACGGGTCACATCCTTCTCATGCATACCACTGCTAGGATCACTATAGCTCAGTATTACAGGGATACCCCAAGACAGAAACTGTAGATTAAACCAAAATCCGGCACAATGAAGGTTATCCAATGTAGGCAAGTAGTTAGATGGCAGCCAAGATAGTAAAAATAAAGATTTATTTTAACAAACGAAAAAACTTCAAACGAACATCCACAAATCCTTGGTATTTCATTAAATAAGAAATTGAGCGCTTTCGTCTCCACATCAGGAGACTTCTTCAGAATAATGCTTGGTGAATAAAATTTGTCTTATATACATGCTGCACTCCCTCTTAACCTTATTTAATTATTAAATTGTTAATCAATTAAATAATCTAACCTGCATTTCAAACAATTACAGCGAAATAAATAAAACTAAGCAATGTCTTCCTTAGTTAATAAACAAAAATGCCCATGATGAGCTACAATTGCTTTTGAATAGCGTTTCCATTGATTAACATTTGAATTAGTGAAATACCAAAAATAAAATACTAGGAATAAAATGCTAAAACCAAGACAAAAACATGATGGACATTGAAATTAGCCATTTTCCTCTTTATATTCATTAATGCAAGCCCTGAAACTGTGATTGTTTTGTAAAACCAACACATTCTATCACAAATCAAATGAATGGATAGCATTCTTAAAAAACTGCAAAATGTGATGTATTGTTGCTTCTAAAGTGATATTAATTTTAAATGATATCAATTTTAAAATCAAATTCCCAGGTACCCTAGGCTTGTACTAGTACACTAGTTACTGTAGTGGGTAATTGCAGAGCATCCATCTACCTCTTCCCTGTTCTTACCCTGAAGTAAATGCCCTACGTGAAGTCTCAAATAAACACTTATACTTTGAGTAGTATATTGTTAGAGATGACAGACTTCGAACCCACAGTGAACGCTAGGTAATTCCCCTTTTAATCAAATAATGAATCTAAAATGGGAAAAACAAAACATCCACTCACATAAATATGATTGAAAACATGAATATATATCATATATGTAAAAATAAATAAGTGAATGAATAGAGCATTAAATACGCTACCATATGTGACAAACTTTATAAAAGGTAAATAATTTAATAATCCATTTAGATATGCACTTATCCAAGTGTATAGATGTATAAATATATATATAAAAAGTAGATAAATATATAGATAAAAATTGTTTAATAAATAAACCCAATGTTACTACATTTATTGTAAAATATTTATTGCTATAATAAAATATTGGTAGAATGTTAAAAAATGTCTAAAAACAGTTAGATGTTGTACTAATAATGTCTGGCAAAATATTGCTGTCACTTAAAAATAGGAAATTTTGTATTTTGTTACAATAAAAACAATAATTAATTTAAGATGGAATACAAAAATCTATTCTGTCCTTATTCCTGTTATATCCCCTTAGCAATTTTGGGGTCTGTGATGATACAGGTTCCTGGATGATATTTTTATTTTCTGGGAAGGAACCAGGAACAAAATCGAAGAGTTTATAAGTTATATTAATGCTACAACGTCTTTTTTAAAATTTACACATGATATAGAAACAGAAGTAACACACTTTTTGGACGTCGAGCTTATTAAAGATAGGACTAATATGAGATATAAATCCAAAATATATAGAAAAGAACATTTTTCGAACTCTTATCTGCATTACCAAAGTGACCACCCTAAACAACTAAAAAGGAATATCGTTAAAGGCCAGATGATTAGGATGGCCAGAATGATATCAGATGAGGAGGATTTTTCAAATGAAACTGAATATTTGGAAAAACTATTTAAGGAAAGGGGGTACCCTAGTAACCTTATTAAGTCGGTCAAGGATTATGTGGTAACAGGTAGGAGTACCAGATATAAACCCCTTCTAATTAGTATTAGGTACCAAGAGGCGGCAACAGCCATTGGAAGTATACAAGTGAATTCCTATGAGACAGAGGGTAGACAGGTTGAAATGAAAGTAGCACCTTATTTAACTACCACATACTACTATGGAACCAAGTGGTTAAATAGGGGGATTCATGAAATTTGGGAAATGTTTAAAAACACAGCCACTAAAACAAATGTTTTTGAGAATAAGCTGAGGTTTAGTTACATGAGAAACTGTAACATCAAGAATATTCAAGAATATTCTGGAAAGAAAAGGAAATACAACGTTGGGTACAAATCGGAAACAAGGAACATATAAATGTGGAAGGTGTGGGCAATGCTCATATATATTCAATAAGAAGGAGGTGAAGATTACAAGTATACCTCAAAAGTTGGTGGCCAGTTGCTATAGTAGTTGTTATACTAAGGGCCTGGTATACCTAGTTATTTGCACTGCATGTGAGTGTTTTTATGTTGGCAAAACAGAGAGGTTACTTCGAAACAGAATTTATGAACATATACGGGACAAAAACAGAAAAAATTAGAATAATGCATTATACAGGCATGCTAGCATATGTAAAAAGGCAGACTTCAAGTTCTGGGTTTTAGAAGTAGTGCCATACCCAGATAGGGGGGGTGATTGGGAAACCAAGATTGAATACAGGGAAATGATATGGCAACTCAGGCTTGACGCATGTTGTGGCAAAGGCCTGAATGACCATGTTTCCATCACCCCAGCATTGAAGATTTTATCCACAGACCCCAAAATTGCTAAGGGGATATAACAGGAATAAGGACAGAATAGACTTTTGTATTCCATCTTAAATTAATTACTGTTTTTATTGTAACAAAATACAAAATTTCCTATTTTTAAGTGACAACAATATTTTGCCAGACATTATTAGCACATCTAACTGTTTTTAGACATTTTTTAACATTCTACCAATATTTTATTATAGCAATAAATATTTTACAATAAATGTAGTAACATTGGGTTTATTTATTAAACAATTGTTATCTATATATTTATCTACTTTTTATATATATATTTATACATCTATACACTTGGATAAGTGCATATCTAAATGGATTATTAAATTATTTACCTTTTATAAAGTTTGTCACATATGGTAGCGTATTTAATGCTCTATTCATTCACTTATTTATTTTTACATATATGATATATATTCATGTTTTCAATCATATTTATGTGAGTGGATGTTTTGTTTTTCCCATTTTAGGTTCATTATTTGATTAAAAGGGGAATTACCTAGCGTTCACTGTGGGTTCGAAGTCTGTCATCTCTAACAATATACTACTCAAAGTATAAGTGTTTATTTGAGACTTCACGTAGGGCATTTACTTCAGGGTAAGAACAGGGAAGAGGTAGATGGATGCTCTGCAATTACCCACTACAGTAACTAGTGTACTAGTACAAGCCTAGGGTACCTGGGAATTTGATTTTAAAATTGATATCATTTAAAATTAATATCACTTTAGAAGCAACAATACATCACATTTTGCAGTTTTTTAAGAATGCTATCCATTCATTTGATTTATGATAGAATGTGTTGGTTTTACAAAACAATCACAGTTTCAGGGCTTGCATTAATGAATATAAAGAGGAAAATGGCTAATTTCAATGTCCATCATGTTTTTGTCTTGGTTTTAGCATTTTATTCCTAGTATTTTATTTTTGGTATTTCACTAATTCAAATGTTAATCAATGGAAATGCTATTCAAAAGCAATTGTAGCTCATCATGGGCATTTTTGTTTATTAACTAAGGAAGACATTGCTTAGTTTTATTTATTTCGCTGTAATTGTTTGAAATGCAGGTTAGATTATTTAATTGATTAACAATTTAATAATTAAATAAGGTTACGAGGGAGTGCAGCATGTATATAAGACAAATTTTATTCACCAAGCATTATTCTGAAGAAGTCTCCTGATGTGGAGACGAAAGCGCTCAATTTCTTATTTAATGAAATACCGAGGATTTGTGGATGTTCGTTTGAAGTTTTTTCGTTTGTTAAAATAAATCTTTATTTTTACTAACTTGGCTGCCATCTAACTACTTGCCTACATTGGACAACCTTCATTGTGCCGGATTTTGGTTTAATCTACAGTTTTTGTGTTTTCAAGAATTTGACTGGTTACTAGTTGATACCCCAAGACAGCACAACTCTGCTTTAGTATATATTCCATAACTATACTAATATTGCTGTTTCGAGGTCTGCAGTTAGCAAATCCAGTCCCCAGAATTTCAATAGGAACCCCAGCGGGCCTATTCTCACATTACTGCTTGAGTTCTTGCAGTGCAATATCCATCACTGACAAAATCCTGATTATTTTATTTTTAACTCTAACTACCCAGTTAGACATTACCAATAACTACAAGAACACTGTGTTTCCTTACCTAAGCTTTGAATACACTGATTTTACTTGGCAAAGCAGACGAAATGGGCCACAGAGTGTTAAGTAAGCAGCAAGAAAAGAAATAGGAGGCAGACACCATCCCATCATTTAGACAGTGGGAGCTTTTGCGTGGCAATATTCCCTGAGTGGTCCTGATGGGTTGCAACAGATGTGCTTCAGGGAAGACCCAGATATAAGCTCACAACACAAAGTACTTCAGAATATATAAGCCAGCAAATCCGTAACGCAAATCACAGCAGTTAAGCTAAATCAATATTCAACATCAGCTTGTCATATTGATTTACAAGGACTTTTGGAAACATACTGAAAAAAGAAGAAGAAACAGCACTTGTAGCAAAAGACCAGGAACATATTACTACATGCAGCACATATGAAATGATAACATCTGCAGAAAGAAATGGAAGGCAAACTTTGCAAGAAGATGTTTCACGAGATGAGACTGTTAAAGCAAAGTTAAATGGCAATCAGTGCAACTATCAAGGGCAAAGGATACTTTCTGGTGATCTCCAGAGTAGTGAAAGATATTTTCCTTATGGGGCACTCCAGTCCATGTTACTTCTATGGGATGCTTTACCATTCTAATTCCTGCTGTTGAACAAATACCCCTAGCCCCCATTGTCAAGTAGATCCTGAAGTCCTTCAGAGAAAAACCTCATACTGTCACCCACCCTGTTAGTGCATATATGCCTTATATGTGCATCCCCATCCCAACCAATACTTCAATACATTACCCAGAATTCCTTCACTGCTATCAAAACTTGGCTAAAGAATGCAAATCTGCTTTAAAATCCTAAAAAGTAAAATGCATGCTATTCACTCCTAAAAAATACCAAAATGAAACAGTCTTTAAAAATAACATCAGGAAACAACACAAACATTAAACCATAATCTGAATAAAATTTCTGGACATAACTGACAATAACCTCAAATGTTAGCAACACATATTGCAAGCCATTAAAAGAAAAAAAGCACACTAGAAACTAGGCTCCCCTTACAGAAGCAAACAATACCTGACAGACGATTCAAGACAGACACTAGCATCTATCTGCCTTCTTCTATTCCTACCATATGCCCCACTGACTCTTACAAACCTAAATACTAAACTTAAACCTAAATCGTCTGCCTGTTACAATAAAGTACACAAATTTGCTGACAACCTTACGTAGAGGATTCATCACTGCAGAGCCTTGAAACAGCTAAACCAGCTTGAGCTACCAAACTGCTTTCCACAGTCACAACTTATTAGTGCCCATAATCTTATACATGCACCAGAAAAAATGCCCTGCTCTAGAAGATACCCCACCACTCAGGTACTGCGGCACTGCAAATAATGATTCTCCACAGCTAACATGTAAAAAAAAAAAACCTTCTCGTAGATACATCATGGTCTCTTGACTTATGCGAGTGGTCAGTAGAGGTTCGGAGAGATTAATATGGCTTTCAGCCTCATAGCACTTAAGCCCTAGTTTGCATATGTGTGCTTGCTTTACCATATAGAGCACTGCAAGTGATTCGGTACCTAGCAATCCTTCCACAAGGACCAAAAGATTAGACAGTCCATGACTCTAGTGAAAAGGTAAGACACACAAATATGAGGGAGGGCTGTGCTCTAACTTGTCAAACTTTGCATTTATGATCCTGTTGCCTTGTCTTATTCAAATACAAGAAAAAACACATTAACACTTACAAAGCTAACTGTAATGAATATTCTCTGGCGTCATGGTCAGTCTTCAGTCACCAAATAAACAGCTCTCTGTACAGTTCCCTTTCATGCATGCACGCAGGCAGGACAGACACTCAAACTGTTTTATTTTCAGAGACTGAGAAAAATATTCATGCAGATATGATAAATGCCATATAATTAACATGTTAGATTAGTAGTTTTTGTGCTACACTTGTTTGTAGATTGAGCACTTTCCTGAAGTGATCCTAATAAAAAAAAGTACAAGATATACATGTGGTAACAACAGGCAGGGAATAAAATGATGAGAAGTACTGAAATGACCTAAGGGTAGCATCCCACAATGTTCCGCAAGCGCATTCAGCCTGAATTGACAGATAAGGACACAAACAGTATCACAGAGGATAAAGGGGCAGCAAAAATAATTTAACTCAGAACTGGTATTATGTAGGAGATACAGTAAGCAAGAAGTACACCTGAGGCAACACTGGCTGCTGAAACACAGGTGGACACAATTAACACTGAATCAGTAAGAGACTAACAGGGACAAAGTAAATGTGGTCTGTATGGTTAACAGACCAGCAGCATGAAAGCCGGCATATGTTGGAGAGTGACACATACAAGTATAGTTCGGCTAAGTCCTGCCAACTTGATGTGAAGCATGTTAAAATAAGCAGCAGATAAGAAAAAAAAAATAAAACACATAAAATAAAGTAACAAAGAAACATATCATAAATAAGTGAGTACCTTCCAGTTTGTGAACAGACTGTAGCATCAGCAGCAACAGCCCCGTGTTTGTCGGTAGTGTTTGTAGTTATAGCTGTAGGGATTGTAGGCACTGCACCAAAAGCCATAAGCCTCACCAGTACTATTACCCCAACAAGGAGTAACATTAAAATGCCCAGGTAACAACACCATTTATGACTTCTGGTGTGAGTATCCATTCCTCTGTGTAACACAACAGCTGGGATGATGCTGGGCTAAGAAATTGTCTTAGGCAAGTTATGACAAGTAACTTCCCAAAGCTGTGGGAGTTGTATGACCTGCAAAGTCAAGAAAAACTTTAGCAGCATGTCCTGATGGTTATACGAGGAGGAGGAGTGTGGTAAGTACGTCTTCACCCTGCTTCACTTTCACATGAGGGGGCGGGAGGCCGTCACTAAATAGGGCACACCTTCCTATTCACAAGTCGGCAAAATTGAAGTGTATTAACCCACCAGATGCGCAGTAGCAAACCCCGCCTGCGAACATTTTGACTGCACCACCCACCATTTGATTGACTAACACAAGGTAATATATGCGATATCTGTGAATGCAACCAAAACACAAGTTAATCACACAAAACTCTTGATGAGTGGATGGGAGATAGTAGGTTTACCCCGGGTATCACTTCTGTGTCACTGTTAGACAGAGGCACAGTATACTAACCTTGAAAAAGGGCATAGCAAAATTAATTTAAAATGGGTGGCAAAAGCCAAACACACTCTGGCTAGGCTTATAAATGCCCTAGGGCAGATAGCCTAGTATGAACCTAAACAATCTGATTATAAAGAAAACATAATTTCTCCCTTTGTTTGGAGGAGGAGGGTAATATGTTAGTGAAAAGCAATGACAAATTTGTGTTTTTCCTAGAAGTCTGACCCTGGTGATGAACATGAAATATCTGTTGCAAATTTTTCATTTTTAGGACCCCCCCCAATTCACACAGAGAACCTCCACTATGCCCTAAAAAATATATATATATATATTTTTCTTTGACATTCTAGTAATGGAAGCCTTTTCTGTGCACTAAGAGGATTTGGCTTTCGGTTGTGAAGTTGCATTGTCAGAAAGCAGTTTTATTGTTTTATTCTCCTCTTAAAAAAAAAAAAAAAAAAAAAAAAAAACTCTTCTTATTTCATCTGCTTGCTTCTACTATGAGTGTACTAAAGTGAATGTGCCAAAAAGTGTTTTTTTAGGGGGGGGGGGTCAAGCTCTCTTGCACCCCCAATGTTGGGGGTAAGCCTCTTACCTCAAACTTATATATACCAACTTTACAGTTGCACTTACTCAAAAAAAGGGAGAAATCTTTTTTATTATTGCGCAAAGTCCAAAGGCAAGTTGTGCCTATTTCTTTATTTCATGAACTTAGGCTAAAAACAGACAACCATAACCACTAACACCGCATCATGAAACATTTTATTATTCTAATGGAAAGGGACTGATTGCTTGAATGTCATTATTAGCATGTGTTTGTTCTTATTAAATGCTCAGGTTTTAATTCTATTGGATTTGCCATTACATCAGCATTGCGAGTCAATCACGGCACATAGCCGTTGTTAATCCCGCCCTCCCACATGTCAATCACAGTGGTGGTGGGTTAATACACTTCAATTTCGCCACAGAATAAAACCCCGTAACGATGTCCTTGGTTAAACTACCAAAAGGAGCACGTTTAACTGGCCACAAGTGTGAGTGTTGACGTGAAAGAACAATCGCAGCGGGACGAGCCACCCTGCAGTATAAATATTGGCTCTGTTAAAGTCACATCCCGACCCCATATGCAAAATTCGGCAAAGGGATTGAGGATGGATGGAACACTACCGCGGCCACCGCCATCATGCTCCAATATTTAAAAAAAAAAAAAAAACATTGTTATGCACCTTTCTGATGTCAGTAAGGTGCTTACCAAGCCTTTAAAGTATCCGTGTTATATCTCAATGAAGGCTCACTTTAAATAAGCAGTAGCAAAACCCCACCGTTGCAACACTCTCCTCATCCATATAACATTTAATGGATTGACGCCCATCCACACCTCTCCTCAACTACTAGTACTCTGAATAACAAAATAAAACCCTCTGGATTGTACCTCTCAACCTCTTGGTGCAAGAAATCTGACAAAGGGTAAAACGGTAGGGGGGCACATGCCCAAAAAAATAGGTGCAGGTTTGATTGCCCTTTTAAGCTTAAAAAGTTGCCAGAATAAAAGAATGTGTGTTACAATGTTTTTTTTTCTGAAGGCTATGAAGTCTGAAACTCAAATGGATGTCATTATTTATTGAATTCAATCCCCAGTGATTTGCCAGAAAACAACAAATTATCTGAGGCAAAAATCTGGATAGGCTGTAAAAATCTGGCCAGCTGAGAGGTATGTCAACCCTAACTCTCCAGTTCTCTTATCTTATTATTTATTTAATTTTATTTTATTTCACATTTGTTGACTGGGAAAGTCCGACTGGACACAGGTCCTTTTTCAGCGGTAGCCCGGGGAGAAAAGCTCCACATAAGTAAATCAACATACAGACATTTACAGTTTATACTAAAGTAAGTAGGGTTGCCACCTTTTCAAATGCCTAATGTGGGACATCTGTGGTACAAACATCAGATTTTACAGGCTGAAACATATCCACAGCCAGTACAAAGGACAAAACTTCACTTTTTTTCCTAAATAAAAGTTTATTCTTATAGCATTTTAGTTGCTTATTTTGTTTCTTATAACATTTAGGTATTTCAGATACATAACTCTTTTATGCAACTATTATATATAATATAGGAAATACTTTTGTCCTAAAATCGCAGGACATTTGCAATTTTTACAATTGTTTTGCAGGACACAACTGCCCAAAGAGGGACTGTCCCTCGCAAAGTGGGACAGGTGGTAACCCTAAAAGTAAAAGATCACAAGAGCAAGACAAGATCACATATTAAGCAGTTATTACACAGGGTAACGTGTGTGTGTTAACATTTAGAAGTAAGTTCAACATACAGACAATTTACAATTTATACAGGAGTAAGACATAACATGAGAAACATCGCATATTACACATTTCAGTCAGTGGAAGTATTTCTAATATAGCTGACAGTCCATGTGAAAGAAGACAGCAAACATATTTACATGTTTAATACTTTGACTATAGTCAGTTGACATGCATGTGGGTTACAAATTACTATGTTAATAGTTGTTGCGAAAGAGGCCGGTTGTATAAAGTGACACATAATTTAGTAGAATTAGGAGGAGGCTTTTCAATTTGGTGCTGTGGCAGTGAGATGGATTTTGGTGTTTGAGTAGATGCCAGTCGAGAAGTGTTGTTTACCTTGGATTATTGCAAGAATATAGCCATGTTTTGGATAAATGCTCTTTATTTTTCTAAAGTGGGTAAGGTTAATAGTATTTGTTATATCCGCAGAGAGGTTAAACCAGATTTTGGCTATATAGGTTTGAGAAGTGGGAGTCACTTGCTGCGTTGCTGACTGACTATATTTAGTAAGGATTTATGGCTAGATCGAAGGATGCAGTTACTTGTGTAGGGGAGTAGGAGATTTTGGAGGGAAGGGATCTTATTAGGTTGGTTTAGAATCTTGTGAGCTATAGTGAGTCGATTATAGAATAGAAGTTGGGGCAGTTCTAGCCACTTAAGCTGCCCGAGTGCTGTACAGTGGTGTGACCTAAAAGGAGAATCTGTGGCGACCCTAGCAATTTTATAATAACATAATTCCAATTTAGCAAGGTCAGTTTTCTTTAGGTTAATAAGAATAGGTGAGGCATAGTGCAGAGTTGAAATAAAAAGTGTTTGTGCAATGGTTACTTTTGTGGCATTGGTAAGATATTGTTTCTATATAGGGTTCCCCAGTTTTTTGTGTACTTTCTTAATAGTTTGTGCAGTATGAATATTGAATTTTAGGTTAGTATCAAACTACTATCCTAGTAGTTTTGTCTGGGTTACAGGGAGATGCATGTGTTGTTTATGGATCAAATATTGAATGGGGGAAGGGGGTCTGGTTTGCCTAGTGGATTAAAAAATCATGAGTTTTGTTTTATTTGGGTTTAGGATGAGTTGGGAGTTTTTTGGCCAGGTCTCAATTTTAGAAAAGTAGTCTTGAGTAAGAAGTTACAACTGTTGTAGAGATGAAGCTGCACATATCAGAGGGAAATCATCCGCGTACTGAATGACAGAAGCATTCACGGAGGACGTGTGAAGATTGTTGTAAATAGTGAGAAAAGAAGTGCTCCCAGGATGGAACTCTGAGGGACACCTATGGTAACAGGAAGAAGAGGAGAGAGGCTTTGCTGCCATTGTACAGTTTGTTGACGGTTGGCTAGGTAGTCTCAGAACCATGCTATTGTGTTATGACTTAAATTTAGATCTGTTAGTACATTGATTAGTTTGCTGTGTGAGACCATATCAAATGCTTTTCAGAGGTCAAGTAATACGGAGGATATGAATTTACCATTACCCCTGTGAAGATTTAGAGTACTGGTGAAAGACATAAGAGCAGAGGTGGTGCTGTGGAAGGGGCAGAATCCAGGATGAGTCTGAGATAGCAAATTGTTAGTTACCAGATAGTCTAAGATTTGTGTATATATACACACCTCTAAAATATTTTAGACAGGGGTGAGAGTATGGCAATTGGTCAGTAATTAGATAGTTGTGTACCGGTACCTCCTTTATGCAGTGGGATTATATGAGACGTTTTCCATATAGTAGGGACTGTGTGTTCTGAGACAGATCTGTTAATAAGTATGGATACTGGATAGGAGCAATATTAAGATATTCAGCAGGTAGTTTATCAGCTGCTAGGGTGGTAGGTTTAAGTTTTTAAGCAATTTTATTTATAAAGTCAGTTGAAACCGGTTGCAAGGAGAAGGAAGTATTATTATTATTTATTGCTGGAAGGGTAGCTACGAGTGTTGCCGTAGTTATTTGAGATGGCTAGAATGGTTTCTGTAAAGTACTTGTTAAATTGGGTGGTTTATGTTGTCAGTATTGTTGATAGCAGTTGGGGTAGGTGTACTAGCTTTGACAGGTTGAAGGATGTTGTTAATGGCTGCCCAGAACTTTTGTGGGGTGTTGTGGTGTTTATTTTGAGTGTTATGATAGTAGTTAACCTTGTCTTATTTAACAAGTCTTTCTGCCTAATTTCTGAGCTCATGGTATACCTGTTTGGAGGCTTTGTCTGTAGTTTTGTGGGATTGTGCCCAAGCTTTGTCTCTAGATTTTAATACTGCTTTGGTTTACTTAGCCAGGGGGCATAGCTGGATTTTATTCTTGTGGTGATGGAGGTTTAGGATATTTAGGAATGTTGAGTTGAAACATTTTACTGCTTCCTCTGGGGCAGATGCTTAAGTGGGGTCCAGTTGTAGAGTTTGAGGGATGTGATGAAGTTCTGGGGGGGGTCAAAGTTTTTCTTGTTTCTTATTAGCTGGCAGGATGGTTGTTTAGCTGGGCTGATGCATTGCCTTAGTAGGTAGGTAAGGAAATGGTCACTTAGGCTTTCTGGGAGGCAGCCAGAGTTATGGAAGAGTATAGGTGTATTTGTTAGAGCCAAGTCTAGGAGGGAGTATCTGTGTTATGATTTGTCTATTCTGGTAGGTATTTGAGCAATTTGGGTAAATCCATGAAGGTCTATATGGTTAGTGGGATTTTCTGAGTTGCACCTTAGCCAGTCTATATTGAAATGGCCAATGATTAGCGTTTATTGGGGAAGTTTTTTTGTGGCCCAGTGCAGTATGTTTTCCATAGTGGGGAGGTTGTTTCCTGGAGGTATGTAGGTTCCAATTATATTTAAGTAGTTTTTAGAGTTAGTTTTTAGTCTAGGATAAAGCATTTTGGCATTATCAAAGTTTGGGGGATCCAGACTGATGGGCTCGATGGTAAGCTTGTTTTTGGAAAGGATGGCTATTCCACCTCCTCTCTTTCCCTTTCTATCTGTCCTGAGAATATTGTAACGAGGAGAAATAATTTAATTGTCTTTAATTCAGGTTTAAGCCAGATTTTGGTTATAATAACAATGTCTGGTATATATATGCAGAGGATGTGGTATGTAGATCTTGTATTTTATTAACTATACTTCTAATACTTGATGTTTAATAGTAGGTCACTTGGTTTTCTGGGATGGTTTAGTAAATTAAGTGAGGAATTGGGTGTCTGTCGGTGGGGTATATTCTTTTGTGTATTATTTGGTCCAGGGTTTGGGTAGATGTCTCCACTGAGGACTAGTTTAGTTGCTATACTAGTTAGGTGTTGTAGGAGTTTGGTTAAGTATCTTTGGTATTTAATGGAGATTTGTGGAGCATGGTGTGGAGGGAGTAAGAGTGCATCAAGTTTGATGTATGGAGGTAGTGTTAAAAATAGAGGGAGATATTTTTTAGATTGTTGTTCTGTGGATAGGGAAGTGGGATATGGTGGAGATAATTTAAACTGTCTAGTCTGATGAGGTAAAATGTACTGTTAGTGATAAGAGAAGTGTGACTGCAGTGAGTAATGGTAACATGGTGCTGTATGGGTGAGTTGTCAAAACTTGCTGTTGCAGTTGTAGTTTGTTGGAATGGGTTTATTTTTTTTTTTTTATGAGTTGAATTTATGTCAAACACTGTAGTTTAATAGGTGGGGGCAAAGACAGTTCTTTTAGTTAAGTTGGGTTAATAACTAATATTGGTTCCTTTGGGAATTTGGGGATGGGATGTTGTTTTAAGTACTTATTTAACTTGATTGGTGTGGGATGTTTTGTGAGATTTGCTACTTAAGGTTAAATGTAGGTATAGTGGAGGTGGGTGAGATTTGGGGGTAAGGCAGGGGATTGGAGTGAGCCCAAACAGAGTGAAGGGTGAATAGAGCGGGCAGAGCCAAGACCACTGCTAGATACTGTAAAAAACATCAATCAGCAATCCAGAGAATTTCTGAATAAGGTAAAGCTTTATCCCTTGCTGAAGGTTAATTAAACTATGAACAGAACTGACGTTAAGCAGTAGTTCCTCTATGATACTGTAAAAAGTAAACTAGTTTGACATTAAGTTACAGAGCAGGA
Organism: Protopterus annectens; assembly: GCF_019279795.1. Classification (NCBI taxonomy): domain Eukaryota; kingdom Metazoa; phylum Chordata; order Ceratodontiformes; family Protopteridae; genus Protopterus; species Protopterus annectens. The sequence goes on from NC_056733.1 coordinate 876,993,504, forward strand.
GAAGGTGATACAAAAGAGTAAGCCAGGCACTTATTTTAGGATTTCCTGCTTTAAGTGATTTGCTTTGTTCTGATTAGCAGTTAATGTTAAAGGGTAGTTGGGGGCACCATGCCAAGAGTACAAACAAGAACCCGTTGTTTCAAATATAGGTATATTTAGTATAGGACATTCTTTCTTTCCAGTTGGAAAATTTGCAGGGTGCTTTTTATTCAAGACATAATCACCAGCAGTGTTCTGTTACAAGTTCACTCTGTGGTTGAATGGAGGTGTCATAAGGGAGGGTTCTATTCAGCTGGACAGGTTAGAAAAGATTTTAGTGAATAAGTGTACAGTATATCCTTCTAAAATACTAGTTATACCTGTCCATTTTAGTAATAACAACATAAGTGTGTGTCTTTCACATCATTTGTCACAATAGCAGTATAACTAATATGGTTAAGATGGCAGAGATAACAGTTACAGAGTATCGCAGTAGCAGCAATAGTGATGTTATCATGTTTGTTATAGTAATTACAGAACACTCAATAAATTGCTATTAAAACATGACTAAAGTTCAAAGTAGGCATTATACAGGGTTAAGTATTGGTCTCTCATACAGTTTGGCAATAAACTACACAAATTTCTGTGCGGCCATTATTTCACGTTTGTAACATACATGTTTATCGTTAGGTCCTTATTAACCTTATCCTTATTTAATCCCTTCATGCAATCACTTGATAACTAGTGCAAACTACCATATACTAATTTATCTACTTTGGAATAGCCATTGGGCAAGCATTTAAGAAAACTCTAGTTACAACATAATCAACGAGCTACCCTCATTCCACAGTTGTTAGCTCCATTATAATAACCTTTGGTTTGAGAACACTACTATCCATTAATGACAATAAAGGTTAAGCAAAAGTGGTTCTTTCTCTTAGAAGGCATATAAAATCAGTGGAACTGTTTTGGAGACAATAATTCAACTTTACGAATGCTACTGTTAAGCAATGACAAGCAAGGTGTTAGTCAAACATCATAATTTACATTATAAGGCATACAACAGTCCCTTGTAATGTGTAAAAATTATAATTTATCTTACAAAAGACCACAATCAACTACTTACTTTATTCATACACTTCACTTGGTGGGGAGAGGGGATGTTGCATTCAGGTTATACTTCTTTAGTTTTAAAAATGGTGCAGAGTGGTCGGCCAATATTAATACAGTCTTCACAGAAGGTGGGTGGTGGGTGGGTCACAATTGGGAGCTACCTGGGGGGGGTTAGTTTTCATGGTATTTCTGCGTAGGATGGAGTCAAGACCACAATGAGATACTGTAAAAAAAAAAAAATAAATAAGGTAGAGCTTTATACCTTGTAGAAAGTCAATTAAACTATGAGGACTACAGAAATTAAGACGCAGTTCCTCTATGATACTATGAAAATAAATCCTCTCTACATTTATAACTATATGCTTATTTTCATCACTCATATGGCCAGCGCAATGGTGCAGCGGTAGCATTGTCTCCTCACAGCAAGAGGTTCTCTGGTTCGATTCTCAGCTGGGGTGCCTTCTGTGTAGTGTCTGCATATCTTCCCTGCATTCATGTGGGTTTCCCTCCAGCTGCTCTGGTTTCCTCCCACGTTACAAAGACATGCATCTGCAGCCTTTCTCCCTGGGCCTCCGCTGCATATCTTCCCTGCATTCATGTGGGTTTCCCTCCAGCTGCTCTGGTTTCCTCCCACGTTACAAAGACATGCATCTGCAGCCTTTCTCCCTGGGCCTCCGCTGAAAATTGGCTTTGTTCCAAGTCAGACTTTCCCGGTTAACAAATGATAAATAAAATAAATAAAAATACATATGTAAATGCAATCTGTTTATTATTGTACAACAATCCTACAGTGGTGCAGTGGTTAACGTTGTCGCCTCACAGCAAGAGGTTCTCTGGTTCAATTCTCGGCTGGGGTGCCTTCTGTGTGGAGTCTGCATGTTCTCCCTGTGTTCGCGTGGGTTTCCTCCCACATTCCAAAGACATGCATCTGGAGCATTTCTCCCCGGGCCTCCGCTGAAAACAGGCTCTGTGGAACCTAGTCGGACTTTCCCGGTCAACAAATGTTAAATAAAATAAATAAATAAATATTAACCTCTGCCTTGATTGTATTACACCTTGCATGCCCCATTTCTGCTGTTAGGAAACTGAAATTCTTTTTTCTCTGTAATGTTTTTGTAATTTTCTAACTTTAATGGAGCTTTTCTTCCCAGGCCTCTGCTGAAAAGGGCCTGAGTGTCCAGTGGGACCATCCCAGTAAACAAAAGGCAATAACTAAATAAATAAATAAAAATAAATAAATATAAAAATTTATATAGATATATATATATATATATATATATATATATATATATATATATATATATATATATATATGTATATATATATATATATATATATATATATATATATATATGTATATATATATATATACATACATATACACACACACACACACACACACATATAATATATATATATATATATATATATATATATATATATATATATATATAATCAATATTGGTGGAAATACCTCTCAGCTTCTCCTAATTTAATTAATTGCATTCTTCCTTAAACTTTTGTGTTCTACACTGAAGGAGTGTGAAGCAAATTCATTGTTATTTTTTTTTTTTCGTGACAAATTTCCATGTTAGACAACACTGAATCATATTAATTTATAAAAAAACTATTTTTAAATAAGAAGAAGCAGTTAATAACCTGGTCTATATTAAATCAGCGAATGCTGTGCTGACATCCTTATGTAGAGGGCTCATCACTGCAGAGCCTTGAAACAACTAAACTGGCATGAACTACTCAACTACTTTCCATAGTCATGACTTATTGTTGCATATAATCTTAAACATGCACCAGAAAAATGCCCTGCTTTAGAAGACACTCCCATCACTCAAGGCATTGTGATACTGGAAATTGTGATTATCCATGGCTAACAAGTAAAACAACCTTCTCATAGACACATCATAGATAAGTTCATAGATTAGTACTAGGCTAACTGCCCATTTGGGCTATTATAAGCCTAGCCAATTACCCCATGTCAGAATCAAACCATGCATCTTGTATTTATAAGGTAAACACTTTAACCAGTATGCCAACCTCCCACCCCATGGTCTCCTGACTTACGCGAGTGATCAGCATAGGTTCGGAGAGATTAATAAGACTTGCAACCTCACAACACTTAAGCCATACTTTGCATATCTATGCTTTATTTACCACACAGAGCAGTGTAAGTGATTCAGTACCTAGCGCACCTTCAACAAGAGCCAAAAGATCAGACGATCCACGATTGTTGTGACAAGGGGGACACTTAGAAATGCAAGACGCTCTAATATGAGGGAGGGCTGTGCTCTAACTTGTGAAACTTGACATTTTTGGTCCTGTCACCTTGTCTTTGCCAAATACAAGGAAACAATACATTAACACTTACAAAGCTAACTGTAATAGATATTCTCTGGTGTCATGGCCATTGTTCCTTCACCAAATAAACAGCTCTCTGCACAGTTCCCTTTCATGCATGCACACAGGCAGGACAGACACTCAAACGGTTTATCTTGCAAGACTGAGAACAATTTTCATGCAGATATGGTAAATGCCAAAACAGACAATTAAATAAGAAGCTGACTGTACATGTTAGTTTACTATTTTTGTGCTACAATTATTTGTAGGATGAGCATTTTCCTAAAGTAATGCAAATGCAAAATAATTACAAGATGTACATGTCATACCTCTTAGAGCTAGAAATCTGGACAACGCCACAAATAATGGGGGTACAAAGGCCCCAAAATAGGGACACTTTTTAAATATTGCTATTACAAACTTAGAAAGTTGATGGAATAACAGGTTTTGCATTAGCATGGATTTTCTAAAGGATATTAAGTCTGAAAATCAAATGTCTGCCAGTACTTTCTGACATCAGTCCTCAGTGATGTTAGTGATTTGCCAGAAAAATACAATTTTATGAGAAACCGACCAAAAATATGAATAAAAAATATGGACTTTCTGCCAAAATCTGGAGAGCTGAGAGCTATGCTATGTGGTAACATTAAACAGGCAAACCAATAAAACTATGATGAGATGCACTGACCTGACCTAAGGGTCAGGTCACTCCATGTTCTGCAGACCATTCAGCCTGAACTGAGAGATAAGGGGACAAACAGTACTACAGGGAATAAAGGGGCAGTAGAAATAACTCAGAACTGGTATTATGTAGGAGATACAGTAAGCAAGAAGTACGCCTGATGCAACACTGCAGAAACACAGGTGGACAGAATTAACACTGAATCAGTAAGAGACTAACAGGAACAAAGTAAACGCGGTCTGTATGAGTAACAGACCAGCAGCAAGAAAGCCGGCATATGCTGGAGGGTGACACATACAGGTATGGTTCGGCTAAGTCCTGTCAACTTGATGTGAAGCAGATTAAAATAAGCAGCAGATAAGAAAAAAAAATAAAACACATAAAATAAAGTAAAGAAACATATAATAAATAAGTGAGTACCTTCCAGTTTGTGAACAGACTGTAGCATCAGCAGCAACAGCTCCGTGTTTGTAGGTGTCCAGCACTGCGCCAAAAGTCACAAGCCTCACCAGTACTATTACCCCAACAAGGAGTAACACTAAAATGCCCAGGCAACACCAACATTTCTGTCTTCTGGTGCGAGTATCCATTCCTCTGTGTAACACAGCAGCTGTGATAATGCTGGGCTAAGAGATCGGCTCAGGCACGTTATGACAAGTAACTTCCCAAAGCTGTGGGAGTTTACGACCTGCAAAGTCAAGATAAAGTTAGTAGCATGTCCTGAGGTTATACAAGGAGGAGGAGTGTGGTAAGTACGTCTCCACCCGGCTTTACTTTCACATGATGAGGGGGCGGGGGGCCGTCACTAAATAGAGCACATCTTCCTATCCACAAGTCTGCTGTGCACCGCTTGTAATGCACACAGTCAAATAAAACAAAATATTGTCAGGGCATGACCGAACGAAACCCCGTAGCAAACGTCCTTGGTTAAAGTGTCAATAGCAACTGGCCACGAGCGGGATGTGGAAGAACAATCGCGGAGGCACTGGGCACCCAGCGGTGTAAACCTCGGCTCTCTTAAAGTGACTCCAACCGCATCTGCAAACAAATGGGCAGCGGGATTGTGGATGGACAGAGCAGCACGATTGATATCACGCTCCGATATTCTAAAATAAATATATATTTACACTGTTATACACCTTTCTGACGTCAGAAAGGCTCTTAACAAGGTTTTAAAGAGTCCGCGTTATATCTCAATGAAGGGTCACTCACTTCAAATGAACAGTAACAAAACCCCACCCCTGGAACACCCTCCTCATCCATATAGCACTTGACACTCATACGCACCTCCCCATGACTACTAGTAATATCAATAACAAAAGATCTCAAGACCATCACCAGCCATACCTCTCAACTTCTTGCTGCAAAAAATCTCACAAAGCTAAAAACAATAAGGGGACGGAGGCCCTAAAATAGGGGCAGTTTTTAAATATTGTCCTTATAACCTTAGAAGTTGCCAGGATAAAAGAATTTGTGCTATTCAGGGTTTTTTTTCTAAAGGTTACAAAGTTAGAAACTCAAATTGAGGTCATTATTTAGTGACTTCAATCCCCAGTAATTTGCCAGATAACAATAAATTTTCTGAGGAACATACCAAAAATCTGAGAAAAAAATCTGGACATTCTGTGAAAATCTGTACATTTGAGAGGTATATAAACCTAACTCTCCAGCTCTCCTCCTACCTTATTTTGTAAATAAATCCTCTCTACATTTATAACTATATGCTGCTTTTCATCACAGCTATGCAAATATTTAAATGAGCAATATTTGCGGAAATACCTCTGAGCTGCTCCTAATTTAATGAACTGCATTCTTCATTAAACTTTTGTGTTCTATACTGAAGGACTGTGAAGCAAATTAATTATATTTTTCATGGCAAATTTGCATGTTACACACCAATGAATCATATTAATTTATCAAAAAACTATTTTTAAATAAGAAGCGGTACTTAATAACCATTCTGTACGTTTCATAGTCATAAGTAAGTGTTCCACATTTTAGATACAGAAGGCTATAAGCTATGTTGGCGAGTTATTCAGAAATACTTCCATGATTGTTCTGCAGCTAATTAAATACCATTCCTAATATCATAGATGTTAATCATACTGATCGCTGTTACTTCAGACTTAGCTATATGAGTTATATCCTGCTAAGGATAAAAGAGATAGCCAGCTTCCAAAGCTTTTGGAAAACATTCCGGGTGCCAAACTAGTTAAAATAGTTAGCCCCCTGGAAATGAGGTGTCCAAAACGTCAACTTTAGATGCAAAGCCCCTCAGAGTGTTTGTGCTAACAAAAATCGCTCTTGTAGGCTTTGGAGGATCAACATACTAGTGGAATAAATAGATTTACCAATAAAAGCTGTATAAACAGATTTACTACTACTCGAGGTTCTGGTACCCTCTGCTGTTGATACAGTGGACAACCTTCAGCCATGAAAATCCACCTTTTAAACTCTGGGCATAAAGAAACGTGCCAATAAAGAAAAATGATGTACGGTTAGTGTTCTACCTCAACATCACTGCAGGTAAAGTGGTAGGTGAGGTATTGTACAACCGATTTTAAGAAACAGTCTCCAGCATTTTCATTATTATTAGACATTTAGAGCTAAATATATTCAATGTTGGAAAAGAAAATATTAATGTTGGTTCCCCTAGCTACTAAATATCACATTTTTAGAACAAAAGTAACAGTTATACATAAAGACCTTAAAACAGTTGGATAACATTATTTTTGGAATATGCTTCATTCAAGAATATAAATTATGCATAGAGAAGTAACGTGGTGGGCATGGCCCCTGAAGAGTTGTAAGATAAACATAACTGGGTTGTGCTAAGTGCGATAAAAGACATATAGCAGTTATACAGGGACATCAGGAGTGAATAAAAGGACCCTACGGGTAACATCTGCAAAAGGGGTCAGAAGGGAAGCATGAGAAGAACCATATGCCACATCTGGGACTTGTCTGACTGTGAAAAAGGTAGACAATGTACAATGAAAAATAAAGGGTGTGCAGACCACCTATGCAACAGACTGGGAATTAAGAACACCTGAGGTTGAGAATCTAACAGCCAGAAAGAGAGCTATCAGGAGGAATCTATAGTATTTCAAAGCAGAAGGAACTAGAGAGAGACAGAGCGAGAAACAAAGACCGATAGGGAGAAGATGTGGCAAATCCCTGAGACACGTGTGACCAGTCATGGGACTTTATAATACACATTTGGTTAGCTTTCCTCTCAACTGGAAATGAACTGCAAATAAACTCATGTTCACTAAGTAAATTAAAGTATTTTTATGTTCTTTTGGGAGGCAGAAGAAGATATAAAAATAAAGAGGAGTGTGACAAATTTATGTGCAAGATCTATGGAAGTGTCAACCATGTATAAAATAAACAGTTTTAACTTCTTAGTAGCTGGAAACACTGACCCCCGGATTCATGAAGCTCAGCACAAGGCCGGCGTAAGGCTTGTGCCGGCTGTGCTGCATAGATATGGAGTAGTAGCGCCATATGCATATTAATGAAGGCGCGCAGCCGCCACAGCCACGTGCATAGGAAACGTGCGCGAGTGCATGGGGCGTAATGAAGTTGCGGAGGGAGGCGTGTCAATGTCGGCTGTCGATGAGCAACCTAAACTGCTAAATATTATATTCTGTCGGCAATAGTAATCGCACCTATCAGTGTCCGTGGATACTGAAACGTATGCAAGATAGTCCCTGCGAACAGAAAATGAAGAAGCAAACACAAATGCACAGTAGGGAATAACAGGTCCCTACCCTTGAACAAATGACAGAAAAAATGTGTGCCCGTAGTCCAACGTAGTGTTGATAGCTATACCATGTGGAAGTGAAACGTATCATATGTTAGGGCGCCACCAGGAGGTACGTCCAGCCCAATGGAGAGGGTCACCAGCTGACCCATAATGTGAAGGAGGGTACATAGCTGTGCAGATGTGTCCATAACAAAATACACGAGGAGAAATGTAGATATATGTAGTGACTGTATGTCCGAATCATATCCCACAAGGGATGTAATAGTCACATACAAAAGGTATGTCCATATTCCACATAACAAATGTGATAGGGAATAGAATACACATGTAAACGAATCAGGAGCATAGAAACAGCTACAACAATAAGGGCACATGTAGGCCGAAAGGAACAGTATGATCCATACCGTTGACTAAGAATAGCACCTGTCCCACTTTGTGAGCGACAGTACCTCTGTGGGCAGATGTGTCCTGACACAAGCTTGTAAACATGGCAAATGTGCAGAGATTATAGGACATAATTATCCCTCAGACGTCATGTAATAGTTGCATTAAACAGTTGTTCTCTGCACGTATATTACATAAATGTCATAAGAAACAGAATAAGCCACCGAAATGCTACAAGACTAAAGCTTAGATATAGGCAAGAGTTGTAAGTTCTATCTGCTGAACTGACCGTGGGTATGTGTCAGCATGTAAAATGTGCTGTGTTCACCGCAAATGTTACACTGTGGCCAATTGAAAAGGTGGAAACAGTACCGTAGACTGTGGGGAGGCATTGTCCACAACAGTCGGATATGTGGAAGGAATAGCATGGACATAGGAAAAGGTGCCATCCTCCCAATGAGTACAACATGTTTGCAAAACCCGGAAGTCAGCGGTAGAAGCCGAACTTGTATGTGACACAGCCGAATGGGTAGTACCCGGGTATACCAACCAAGTAATGAAAGTGAAGTATGGGCGTGTACCTATGTGCGTGAGGTATAGCACATGGAAAGCAAGCATGGCAGGGTAGTCCACACAACCATAAATGTACTCGACACCTGTATGGTAGTCAATGTGCTACACTGGCCGTGTCATGGGCCAACAACCAAAGTAGTGAGCTATCGGGTGTGAGGAATTTGTGTGTGAGGGGTGGATGGGTAATGATAAAATCCGCAAAGGCGATACTGTGTCGTATGCAGAAGAGGTGAACCAGAGGTATAGGAGGGGGCAGCGGGTGAAGTGGACAGAAACACAAACACATGGATAAACAGCTGCAAGACAAGCAGACAGGCCTTAGTGTAGAACACAATCCCACAAACATATGTAAATGGAAATGTGCGATCCAAATGTATAGATATGTCACCATCACATACCCACAGGTTGGTCCTGATGGAACTGGCCATAACAAATGCAACACACCTGGCTGCATAATGGGCTACCCAGCATGCCCTCCACATCACACAACCCACCCCCGTAACAGAACGTCCACCAAATCCAGCCGTACTTGGCCTACTGATTCGTTGCAGACACAGCTACACATAGTGACCCCTACGCATATGTAGTAGGTATTGTCACCCTAGGCAGTTTCCGGATTGCAAACCATGTATCTCCTGCATGTAAAACCCCTGCACGTTCTCATAATGCCAAAAGAATCTTCGATATTGGTCTTGTTTCGGTCTTGTCCAATTTTTGGGATATCCCTCACGGGATAACTAACTTGTGTAAATAGTAGAATGGGTATGAAGATATGATGTCCAATCCTGTAGATATCTGGACACAAGTCAGAATGTGAAGTAGAGGTCCATGACACTGTCCAGACCTAAGTGGTCATGCATAACCTACTATCCAGGATAAAACACCTTCCCGTGATGCACGTGTCCCGACACGAATAAGCAGGAGAATATATTGCACACATTCGCATAGTGGCATATGGCATAAGGGTGAGGAAGACACTGACATAAACAGGATAACCCTGACCAAGTGTGAGGGATACTTACTGTGTGCAGGCATGACTGACCACACCTGTCAACCTGTGTGAGCTAGATATCTGGACAGAGCCGTGAATACAAGTGAGACAAAAGTCCAAAAGCAGGGACAATTGGTAAAGATAGCTCTTAGAAACATAGAAATATGATAGAATAACAGTTTGCACAATGGCATTAATGTCCGGAATATGAAGTCTGAAACCCAACTGTCTGCCAGCACTTTCCGACTTCAGTCTTTAATGCTGAGCTACTGCTGTGCCAGAACACAACAGCGTATTACAGAGGTCCGTACCATACCACTCAACTGTCCAGATATACGCAGAATGACCAAAGTTTAGCCTCATATTGTCATTGTGTGCCTCTGACATCTGCACCTGTCTGGTAAATAACTGAGGATTGACGTCACTAAATAATGAGAATTATATTATATACCCTGCAGAAAAGTCATGCTAATGCAAAACCTAGTATTCTATCAACGTTCTAAGCTTGTAAGAGCAATAGTTAAAATGTGTCCCTATTAGTCCCCCCCATCATTTAGGTTTTGCGCAGATGTGTTGCTCTAAGAGGTTGAGAGGTATGGTCCGTACATATTTACAGTAACAACCCTTCACATTTGTGAAATGGACAACTGCATACCTGTAGTCACTTTATGTCCAAGATAATAATCCCCGTATGACTGAATACAGGTAACAGTCAAATGTGAATGGGAACACCCTCACCATGGAGTATGGACTGTAACAACCCCACCCATAATATGTATTGCCAACAGAATAAGCTGCTGACAGGTTCCCAAACACCTGTGTCTATAAACACAGGTAAAAAATCATAATAGGGAGAAATTCCCTGCCCATATGCTTCGTCTGACATTTGAACTCGGCCAGGGGAGCTCCGTTCACCAGGCTGACAAGCCTAAACCCAGATCACTACATGAACACCCTGACATTCAAAGACCTGTATGTGCCAGGACTATATGCCCTGGTGTACTGCATATCCTTGGAGTGATTAACAATGCATCTGGGGTCCACAGCAGTAGGCAATAGGGAATGTGTAATATGTAGTACTGCTTTTTTCCCAGCAGGAGAATGGATGCCTGTGTCATAAGTGAAACGGTGAGGCGTATGTTGATGTAGATAATACTATGGGTATGCATATCAATGAGACAGAACACCAATAGAATAGTGGTTCCGGCATCCGGCCAATGTGAATGCAGCCCCGGTTGACCTACTACCACTGCACATATAACTTTAGAGTGTAATGAATGCATTCGTGCTGTACACACATTTAAATATGTAAAGGTGAAAGTGTGTTTCGCATCAGTCCATAAACCAGAATACAGATATATAACTGTTACGGTCAGAAGTATGAAAGGCCACGTAAGCACAAATATCTATTAAACATATGTAACCCGCAATAAGGATATGCAAGTGCGCCTGCACGTGTGTAATCCGCTCACAGCATAGCAAATTAATGCTGTTTTCTCCACGTTATATATACATGGCTCATACCTGTTAACCCCGTAAAGTATGAAACCGGACAAAGCCATGAAAACAACTGGTACAAATAGGGACAATCTCCAGATATTGCCCTAACAAACATAGAAAGTGGATAGACTAACAGGTGTGTCACTAGCATGGATTCTCTGAAGGGTATGAAGTCGTAACCTGAAATGCTTGTCATTATTTCCCAACGTCATTCTTTAATGATATGCCACTAAATTGCCAGATAGACACGAGGTTATGAAAAACAGACCAAAGATAAGAGGCAAACAGCTGTACATTCAGCAAAAATCTGTACAGTTGAAAGGTATGATATGGATATATATATCTGTGTATACACATAATCCACAGACGTAAACCAAAGAAAATAATGAAATGAGGAATGTGCAGACATATGTATATATGTACATGTATATATCTATACACAGCAAACATATGTCCCTGTAGATATAACACATGTACATAAATAGGTCACAGTATAGCCATTATGGATAGACAGACGGACATGCACGAAAGGTGAATAAACTGCTGTTCTCCAAACCATTGCCCGGAAAGTACCAGTGTGAGAGGCCTGCAAGTTCTACACTTTAAACATGAATATAGGTGTCCTTTGCAGGACCCCAAAAATTGATCCCATTTTATCGATGCCAATGATGTCACAACTGTAACTACGATATAGCTGTACATGCAACAGTAGCAGGTGCAAGGGTAATAACACATGGGTCGATAGAATGTATGACGTACGACCTGATATCCGGAGAGTGGGGAGTGCTTAGAAGTGTCCTCACATTTTATTATCACTCACATTAAACATGTCTAATGGGTACTGTGGAGGTGTGTCAGGTATGGGAATCATGGGTATGCAGAAATGGGCCTAGGTGTTGGTTGGCACACATTTATTAGGTCCGCCCCATGGGAGTGATCAATATACCTATGTGGGTGTAGCACACACCTATATTCTCCAAAAAGGTTCAACCCATCTACTGGATATTGTGTAAACCATTGGGGGAAGACGTACGGACCTATATCAGTGTCATGTAGGTGATTATCATGGATGGACATGCGTACGTCCAAGATGATAACCATACCTGCCAAACTGTCAGAATAAGACAGCTGCACTAAGGCATAGTACATGGAATACAAATAGGGACTATATTAAATATACCCCAGACAAAGTCAGAACGTTGATAGAATAATGGCGTAGTCAGGAATATGAATGTTATGAGGGTTAGTAATTATGAAATAGAAATGTCAGTCACTATTATCTAACCGCACAGTCCGTAATGCCTTGCCAGTAATTTACCAGAAAGGCACATTATTATGACAAATGTAACAAGAGCATAGGTCAAACATCAGGGCGTTTACCCATAATGTGTACAGGTGAGAGGTATGAAGGTAACCTGTCCAAAATAAATGTACAGAACTAGTGATACTAGGTGGACAGGTGAGAAGAAAGACGTCAGGACAAATGACAAAACATGTACAAGTCAAAAGCATGTACTTTGACACATGTGAATGACAACGTATGCCCTGTGAAAGTCAATGTGGAAGGTGAATAGACTCAAAAGAAATGTGTCCCTCAGGGTGTCATGCAGTGTCACCGATACAATGTCCAGTCCCCCATACTCGTAACTGAGCTCTGCCACTGACGGAAAGTGCAAATACCAGCGTACACATAAGGTACATGATAGAATAATTAGTGTGGATAAGCACCTGTTGGCCTTTGTGGGGAATACAAACCTCTGGGTGGGTGTGTCCTGCAATATAAATGTAATGGCATCTGGCCTGTGATGTCACCATACAGTGTGTGTATTGGTGTCAGAAAATTGATATCCTGTATCAGAAACATACTTTGCAACTGTACAGATTTACACAGAATGCGCAGAGTGTTGCCTCATATGTTTGGTGTGTTCCTCTTAAAATCTGTACCATTCTGGCAAATACCTGAGAACTGAAGTCATTAAATAATGACAAACATTTGAGTTTAAGACTCCAAATCCATCAGAAATGTCATACTAATGCAAAACCTATTATTCTGTCAACTATCTACGTTTGTAAGAGCAATATTTAAAATCTGCCCCTATTTGTCCCCCCATCAGTTAAGGCTTTGTCCATAGTTTTGCTCTAGGAGGTTGAGAGGTATGATCAGAAACAGATACATGTGTGAGGAAACAGCATTATCGACTGCAAGATAACCCAGAAGGTATGCGCTGCAGTAGGACATTCAGTATTGGCTGCAGGTATGTGCTGACATGTCAAATGACACAGCCGTCTACATGAAGTACCTATAGGGCTGTCACCTTTACAAATGATGATAGTGGGACATACCCACAGCCATGCACACACCACAAATAGACATAAGCACACAGCAGAACTAGGCCATGATACATGAAGCCTCCGGCGTGTACGAGTAGAGTGACAGTACAGCAAGGAAAGATGTCTGCCAAGCTATACTGCAAACTCCTGTAGGGGCGTGCAAGACCGCCTGTAACATGAACGTTGCACGGACAATGTTGGGATTTTCAACATACCCCAGTTGTATGTGAAAGCTATGCAAATATGCAATACATGAAACAGTCAGCTGTCAGTGCAAGAGCAGAGTTATGTGCAGAAATGTACCCGGATGTTAGGCGACTAACGTTCTGCACGTTGTTAAATGGAGAAATGACAGCTGCACATACGGTATGAATACAGTCAAAGAAGCATGCCAATGTCCAAATCTAAGGCCAGTAGCCTTATTGTCCATTGGATATCAATAAAACTGTAGTTGTCCTCCCCCAATCTCCGGTGTGGAAGCGTAGCACAGCGCCACAAGAACATGCTGCGCTTCAAAACAAGTCTAATATGTATAATATACATAGAAAATGTAGGTTTAGTTAGATGTTAGTACGCCATGCAGATGAATGGCAAGCTGGAGACAACATGGCTACTACGTACTGGTTGTTATGTGTGGAAGCGCTCTGTCAGAGATGTAACAAAGCATTTGTAGGCAATGTGATGCAAGTGAAGCTGAGGATAGTGAATCACAACATGTCATGCCATATGGGCCAAGCCTCTACAGTGTAGTGTGGGATAAGGGGAATAGTAGAGTAGAAGATAGGTGACAACATGAGTGTGTATGTATAAAACACTGTAATCTTGCCGGAGCAGTGTCACATGTTTGCTGTCAGTACTCAGTGGAAGAGGCGTGTCATGAACAATACTAGGAAAGTCAGGAGACTGACGGTGTATGCCATGGATACCACCGATGCTACCTGCAAACCTGCCCACAGTGTGTCCGCGCCCGTGCACACCAGTAAGCCCGAGTAAGCATGTGTGTGTGCGTGTCAGCCCGTGTGCGCATGTTGAAGAACGAGTAAGCTAGTGTACGAATGGTGAAGCCCGTGTAATGTTGTTTATGCCAGTGTACACGTTTGTAAGCATGTATACATGTGTACTACTCACATCACACACGTACTGCACACCCAGACACACATGCTGCCAATACTACACACATCAGTGAAATGGCACATGGATGGTGAATACATCATCAGAATTAACAGTGCTGTAAACTATGCTACATTGATGGTCACAGCTGCAATGCATCATGCCTGCTGATATACACCTGGAAGTATCACACTTTGTGTTAACAGCATTCTAACAGCAATACAGTGGAATAAAGCCACCGTGTGCATCAGCACCAGGTTAGTCTGATCCTGCATCAATGTTGCACATCACAGGTGGTGGCACAGGTGACATCATATGCACAAGGTGTGGTGTTACATTTCCAGAGCTGTCACTGAGCCATCCAATTTACACGTAGATGTGTGTGTATGAGGGACAACAGTTATTGCATGGCCCAATGGTGATACAATGGGTTTGTGTATGTGATAGCCCTAGCTGTTTGTGGTATATGTGTGTGTTTGCATATACACAAGTACAGCATGTGTCAGCCATATACAAGAGGTTGTGGGACATTTACAGACAGTACCTGCCAGCCTGTAGAGATCACCATTACTGGCCATGGACACCCCTACATGCATCCAACACAAACCCAGTCCTGCACCTGTCACTGTATACACATACAGTCCTGGGATCTGTACCACAACCTGTGGATAAACGTGAGTCAGTAATGTTAACCTGAGTTGCATAGAATTGCCAGTTACTACATACTGATATGAGCCATACTCCCCCTGCAAAGTAATAACCACCGCTGACTGTCGCCAAGATGTGCATACGACCATGCAAAGGTGCTGAACTAACATTGTTTCCAATGCCCCTTGTAATACCCAGCAACACAATAACCGGTCACTACACAAGTATAACCCATGATCACTACAGCACACAGTATGTGCACTATCATAGACATGCATCCAAGGTGATCACGTACAGATAATGTAGCACATTCAAGAGTGATAATCTCAACATACATATATATATATATATATATATATATATATATATATGGATCACCTTTAAAATCCTGAAAGCTCAAAATCCTGAATCTCAAAATCCCGAACACAAAATCCTGAAAGCTCAAAATCCTGAAAACACAAAATCCTGAAACTCAAAATCCTGAAAACACAAAATAGACATACTGACGTCATTGTGGCTTTGCTATTGTTAGCCGTGTGGTGTTAGGTCATGCGTTGGGTTCAGGTAAGTGTGCGGTTGGTTTTATGTTAGGGTTAGGGGCGGTTTAAGTGAGTTAGGGTTAGGGCGCAGGTTAGGCAAGTATGCAATAGTGACAAAAATTAGGGTTAGCGGTTTAAGTGAGCTAGGGTTAGGGCGCGTCAGGTGAGTGTGCGATAGTGACGGACCTTAGGGTTAGGGTTAGGGTTAAGGTCAGTCGGTAGATATTAGTGTCTTTGTATTGGCATATTAGCATTATTTGTGTTTTCAGGATTTTGAGTTTCAGGATTTTGTGTTTTCAGGATTTTGAGCTTTCAGGATTTTGTGTTCGGGATTTTGAGATTCAGGATTTTGAGCTTTCAGGATTTTAAAGGTGATCCATATATATATATATATATATATATATATATATATATATATATGTGTGTGTGTAGATAGATACAGACATACACACACACACACACACACACACACACACACACACACACACACACACAACACACGTGGCAGGGTTGGAAGCAGAACACAAACGTAACCACTGTACCACACAACAGCATTACGCAGTTACAGAATGCGCAACTGTGATTAGTAGATCACAGCATTCACACAGGCATACGTCTAGCCTGTAGACAGCAGCATCAAAGGCAAAGATGCCGCACGGATGTTATGGTGAGTGAATATTGCAAAAGCAATGTACTGTTGTCATGCAGCTGGAAACACACACACACACACACTTGGCAGGGCTGGGAGTCGAACATACACCTAACTACCCTATCACACTACAGCATAATGCACTTACAGAATGTGCTACCAAAATGACTAAACACAGCAGTCCCAGAGGCACACTTCTAGGCGTGTGTCATCATCCGCAAAGGCAAAGACGTTGGTAGGACATATCTGTGGTGTGAGGCGTCTAAAAGCATGACTGAGTCCCCAGGCAGACGGGAGCATGCGCACACAAACACACACACTTGGCAGGGCTGGGAGTCGAACATACACCTAACTACCCTATCACACTACAGCATAACGCACTTACAGAACGCGCTACCATGATTACTAAACACAGCAGTCCCAGAGGCATACTTCTAGGTGCGTGTCATCATCTGCAAAGGCAAAGACGTCGGTAGGAGATATCTGTGGTGTGAGGCGTCTAAAAGCATGTCTGAGTCCCCAGGCAGATGGGAGCATGCGCACACACACACACACACACACACACACACACACACACACACACACACACACACACACACACTTGGCAGGGCTGGGAGTCGAACATACACCTAACTACCCTATCACACTACAGCATAACGCACTTACAGAATGCGCTACCGTGATTACTAAACACAGCAGTCCCAGAGGCATACTTCTAGGCGTGTGTCATCATCCGCAAAGGCAAAGACGTCGGTAGGACATATCTGTGGTGTGAGGCGTCTAAAAGCATGACTGAGTCCCCAGGCAGACGGGAGCATGCGCACACAAACACACACATTTGGCAGGGCTGGGAGTCGAACATACACCTAACTACCCTATCACACTACAGCATAACGCACTTACAGAACGCGCTACCATGATTACTAAACACAGCAGTCCCAGAGGCATACTTCTAGGTGAGTGTCATCATCCGCAAAGGCAAAGACATCGGTAGGAGATATCTGTGGTGTGAGGCATCTAAAAGCATGACTGAGTCCCCAGGCAGATGGGAGCATGCGCACACACACACACACACACACACACACACACACACACACACACACACACATTTGGCAGGGCTGGGAGTCGAACATACACCTAACTACCCTATCACACTACAGCATAACGCACTTACAGAATGCGCTACCGTGATTACTAAACACAGCAGTCCCAGAGGCATACTTCTAGGCGTGTGTCATCATCCGCAAAGGCAAATATGTCGGTAGGACATATCTGTGGTGTGAGGCGTCTAAAAGCATGACTGAGTCCCCAGGTGGACAAGAACATGTGCACACACACACACACACACACACACACACACACACACACTTGGCAGGGCTGGGAGTCGAACATACACCTAACTACCCTATCACACTATAGCATAACGCACTTACAGAACGTGCTACCATGATTACTAAACACAGCAGTCCCAGAGGCATACTTCTAGGCATGTGTCATCATCCGCAAAGATGTCGGTAGGACATATCTGTGGTGTGAGGCATCTAAAAGCATGACTGAGTCCCCATGCGGACGGGAGCATGCGCACACACACGCACACACACACACACACACACACACACACACACACACACACACACACACTTGGCAGGGCTGGGAGTCGAACATACACCTAACTACCCTATCATACTACAGCTTGACGCATTTACAGAACACGCTACCATGATTACTAAACACAGCAGTCCCAGAGGCATACTTCTAGATGCGTGTCATCATCCACAAAGGCAAAGACATTGGTAGGAAATATCTGTGGTCTGAGGCGTCTAAAAGCATGACTGAGTCCCCAGGCGGATGGGAGCATGCTCACACACACACACACACACACACACAAACACACACACACACACACACACACACACACACACTTGGCAGGGCTGGGAGTTGAACATCCACCTAACTACCCTATCACACTACAGCATGACGCATTTACAGAATGTGCTACCGAGATTACTAAACACAGCAGTCCCAGAGGCATACTTCTAGGAGCGTGTCATCATCCACAAAGGCAAAGACGTCGGTAGGAAATATCTGTGGTCTGAGGCATCTAAAAGCATGACTGAGTCCCCAGGCGGACAGGAGCATGCTCACACACACACACACACACACACACACACACACACACACACACACACACACACACACACACACACACACACACAAACACACTTGGCAGGGCTGGGAGTCGAACATACACCTAACTACCCTATCACACTACAGCATGACGCATTTACAGAACGCGCTACCGAGATTACTAAACACAGCAGTCCCAGAGGCATACTTCTAGGCGTGTGTCATCATCCGCAAAGGCAAAGACGTCGGTAGGACATGTCTGTGGTGTGAGGCGTCTAAAAGCATGACTGAGTCCCCAGGTGGACAGGAGCATGCGCGCACACACACACACACACACACACACACACACACACACACACACACACACACACACACACACACTTGGCAGGCCTGGCAGTCAAACATACACCTAACTACCCTATCACACTACAGCATGATGCATTTACAGAACGCGCTACCGAGATCACTAAACACAGCAGTCCCAGAGGCATACTTCTAGGCGCGTGTCTTCATCCGCAAAGACAAGGACGCCAACAGGGGTTGTATAGAGAGTGATCAGTCTGAAAGCATACAGACATATTACTGCCCCACGGTAGATGTAGACAAACACATGGCAGTGGTGTGATCGGAGCAACTAAAGATTTACGGAGCACTACAACAACAATACATAGACACGGGACGCGCCACAGACAGTACACCCTTCAAGATAGTCGACCAGTGTGTACTCGGTAGGCATCCATTGTGACGTTGACAATGGACATCTGTTGCCTGGATGACCACCATGGCTATACAGGATGTCAACGGCCATGCCCATGCACAGAGGGACACCATCGACACAAGGTGTTACTGGCCATGGCCACACACCTAGTAATACATGTCTGTTTGGACTGTCCTGTTTGTCTATCTACACAACCGCATACTGGGCATGCTCACACACTTAGCAGTTGCAAAGGGCCTTCTTGCATGCAGACAGAGTCTCAACACACAAGGGCTCAGTTTGGACTGTCCTGTGTGTCCATCTACACAACAGTGTACTGGGCATGCTCACACACTTAGCAGTCACAAAGGGCCATCTTGCATGCAGATGGAGTCTCAACATGCAAGGGCTCTGTTTGGACTGTCCTGTGTGTCCATCTACACAACAGCATACTGGGCATGCTCACACACTTAGCAGTTGCAAAGGGCCGTCTTGCATGCAGACAGAGTCTCAACACGCAAGGGCTCACTTTGGACTGTACTGTGTCCATCTACACAACAGCGTACTGGGCATGCTCACACACTTAGCAGTCGCAAAGGGCCATCTTGCATGCAAATGGAGTGTAACCACGGAAGGGCACAGTAAGGTATAACTGTCCCCACGCACAGGGCGGTCACACACATGCAGTGACCAGTACACACTCAACTGCCATCACAGCTGTCACAGGTGCAGATCACAGACGTACACACCACAGTCTACACTGTAGCCCTCAAGACATCACCACGTAGCTGGTGCAGCAATACACAGCCATACATTACCACAACACCGTGTGATACATGACCAGTGGGCTGTACAGAGGTCTACACCAACTGTGCAGAGTACACATGTACCGACAGGGTTCCAACAGGTGTTATGCATTGCAATGATATCACTATACATGACCAGGTCAGCTCAAGACATACCAGGGGCCTCGGGTCTTACACAGCTGTGACAGATGAGTGTTGCTGTACACCAACAAACACACGTCTGGATATGTCATACATGTGATTGAAGTGGATGTGTGCATGGACCGCACACACAACACATATGTACATAGCATAGCCTTTGCTGTACCCCATGCAGAATAGTGGCCTAAGCAATGATACGCACGCAAATGGAAGGTGGGTCCATGTCTGTTGAATGCTCACAGTACAGGAGGTGGCTATATTGACCGAGGACACATACCCCTGTACTGGTCGCCCATGACACCCATGATATAATACCACAGTCCATGTGTTATGTATGTCAACACACATGTCCACCAGTAGTAATGCATACAAACATGGCTACAGGAGACACATGTACAATCTGTACTGTGCATGCAGCAACCATGCATGTGCAGTGGCCGATGTCCATAACACAACTGTGCCCAACTACAACATGCAGTCACAATGCAGCCCCATCAGTGACACCTGTATATGGTGACATACAGACAGTACGGTTGATTGTACAGCACGTATGGAGGGATGTGTGTACATAAAGTGGTGATCCACCTGTGTAAATGTATGTGTGCCGGGGATGGCTCACAGTTGTGTCACATGCCATCCTACCATGCCATGTGCATACAGTATGCTATGTCACTGTTACTTGACGGTGATGACATAACGCATACACAGCGGCCAGGTGTTACCAACTGTATGTCACAGGACACCTGTAACACCTACATCCTCCCGTGTGCATATAACAGCACAATTGCCAGACATAGCGTTGGTACACATAATACGGACAATACCGCTGCATGTCTATCAAATGTCTCATCATATGGCAGGTGTATGATTCCCAGCACTGCCATGTGTGTCCAATTGTGTGAACACATATGCCACATATCGTGGGGATTATGTCCCAGTTGTTACACATCCCTGTACACTGTTGTACAAATCTGTAAATACTGCAGTGTGGAAAGCATGACGTCGGCAGGTGTGGTGCATCACACACATCGGCTATCTGTATACACATTTCTGGTCAACCATAGTGTGTGTGTATGTATGTATGTACGTATGGCTGTCTGGTGCTTGGTGTGAGGGTGTATGTTACCACACAGTAAAAACAGGATCACTAACCCCTCATGGTGACTAAACCCTCATGGTGATGCAGTCTACTACCCTGTTGATGCCATCGGTCCCAGCCGTACTGGCTACCTGTGCATGTTCCTTCTCTGTGTCACATTGTGTGGGTGCAAAGTACTGCGAGGGTGATGACCACATAGGCAAGGGTCCTCACCTCAACACTATGGGGTGTGCATTATAGTGGTGTGCACCCCATGAATGTGGCCATGTTACTGTAATGTGATAGGGTATTACTGCTACACAGTGTGGCCTCATGCTATCAAGTGGCGTCTAACATCATCACTTGGCCAGACCGCTGTGTACAACACCTGCACCATGTCAACATACCTGTAATGTTTCCTGGTATGTATGTCACATCTCTGTCCACTGTAGCCTGTTCAACTGACCACATGCTTCAGGTGCAGTATATGTGCAGACATCTGTGTCATGTTAGACTTTTCAACAGTCAGGTTGAGAGTACGTTTAGCATGCTGATATTGCCATACGTGCCTGTGAGTACTCCACAGTTACACATGGGGGACTGCAAACACTGCTACCTGTAGGCACATACCACTACACCATAGGAGGGAACTGAGGCATCATTAACAACATGCTGTTACAGTTGTCACCGAGACACATACTGTGAACATATCACAATGTATGCTGCACCTGGACTACACGGTATGACTGGTGCATGTCGACAGTACACAACCAATGTCCCATACACATCTCAGTATTCACACACAACCGCTGCAACATACACATCCCTCACTATGCATACAATGTAATGTAAGATACACCTTCACTATTCTGTTCACCCTGTGCATCAGACCATGTGAGCATATCCCTGCACTGATGGTGTGGATGACAGGGATGGGGCACAGGCTTCATCATATGCACAGGGTGATATGTTTGCCAGGGGCATAGGCTGCACCAATGGATGACATCATGCGTGTGTGTGTAAGGGCCGGTGATTAGATTGGACATGTCTGTTCAGAATGCATGTGGGTGTTGTGGAGCCCTACAGTTGTGTTTGCTGTGTGCGTGTATGTGTGCACACAATTCTGCCTTTTGTGAGGCCTATACAGGGTATTATTGACATCTCCAGATTGTACAGACCAGGTTGTACAGCTCACTGTGTCCGGCCATGGCAATGTGACCTGTGCCTGCCAGGGGTTGCACGGGCACTACCAGGCGGAGGTACAGATTGGCTACTGTCCAATGACACATGTCCACTGGAACCGTGTCCCCACTGGAAACGTCCAGGGCCATGTCCATGTGGCCTGCTGTGTCCTGCTGTGGACAGCGCAGCACCAGCTGCACTGCTACTGCCCCGGCATCATGGGAGCGGGCATGTGAGGTGGCACACTCACGTTGACCTGCGCTAGGTGGTGTAGGTGGCCTAAGTCCATGTGGCCTACACCTCACTCCTACCAGATGTTCCAGCACAGACAGCTAATGCTTGCGGATTGCCATGCCATGGTCAAGGATTCTGACCATGTCACCCAATCGCCTATCCAGAACATCAGCAATCTGCTGTTTAGCATTTGCCAATGCCTGGATGTTGTCATTTAGGGTATGGATAGCAGCCCTCTGCAGCCTCTGCCCTTCTCTGTTCTGCCGTTCAGCACGTGCCTGTGCCGCCATTACAGTCTGGGACATGCGTCTGGTGATACCAGCTGCTGCGCTCTGTCCTGCAGGTGCATGTCTGCCAGAGGTCCTCCTACGAGCAGCACCGGCCACATGCCTATACACTGAGCTAATCGAAGGAAGGACACTCAGCAAACTCGGAGCTATAATATATAACATTAAGTATCCTGTTTTTGTTTATTTTGTTCTTTATTTCTTTGTTATTTATAGCACTTTGTGTACTGTGTATTTTTTCTATCTAGTTTCACTGTGTGTGAGGTATTAACTGGAAATTGTCCACTTTTATTAGGCATCTGTTGGGTTGTTTGTTTCTGATAACTTGTTGCAGTTAAACTCTTTTTTCTAGAGGCTCCTTTAGCTGTTTAAAACTTTCATTTAAAGGCTCACTGCTGCTTTTCAGCTGTGAGAATCATTTCTGCAGTTTGTTCTAAGTAGTGGGGATATTTGTAGCATTTCCATATTCAGGCTTGTATTTGGACCTAGTGTTTGTGGAGGCTGTGTGTCTGAGCACATAATTTCAGGGACATCTTGATTTAGCCAAAGCCATCAGGCATTTCAGTGAGAGAGAATTGTTTGAGGTCATTGGCTGACTGAGGTCACCTGGACTACAGCTTAGACTAAGCACCTCATTGGTTCTTTTGAGATTTCTTTCTTAAAAGCTGACTCAGGTTTCAACTTTCTGTTACCTAAGAAGCTCAGTTGTGAGTGTTCTGCCATTTTGCACTGAGCTAATTGAAGGAAGGGCACTCAGCAAACTCGGAGCTATAATATATAACATTAAGTATCCTGTTTTTTTGTTTATTTTGTTCTTTTTTTCTTTGTTATTTATAGCACTTTGTGTACTGTGTATTTTTTCTAGCTAGTTTCACTGTGTGTGAGGTATTATCTGGAAATTGTCCACTTTTATTAAGCATCTGTTGGGTTGTTTGTTTCTGATAACTTGTTGCAGTTAAACTCTTTTTTCTACAGGCTCCTTTAGCTATTTAAAACTTTCATTTAAAGGCTCACTGCTGCTTTTCAGCTGTGAGTAACATTTCTGCAGTTTGTTTCCCACCCTCCCTGTTGGTATAGTGTTTTTATAGTTGGTGGCTTTGCAGTTGCCTGCCCCTAGTGTAAATTTGATCTGGGACCCTCCTCACAGTCTAGTGTCATTACCTCATCCTACCCAGTACAGGGAGAGCATTTGAGAAGGCCAATCAGCTTAGTTTCTGCTACTCCTTTCTCTCTTTCCTTTCTCTCTTTCCACTTATAAAAAAAATGTATCTGCTTTTACTGTATTTGTGTTTTTTCCTACTTTATTTTGCTTTTGCATCATCTTAAAAGTACTCAATTGTATTTTTTACTGCTTGGTGTAACTCATTCTAAGCCTTTTAGTTTAAGCACTTGGGCTTCAGACCAGTTTTACATTAAGAAGGTTTGTGGACTGCACTGTAGTGGCAGAACAAGTAGCTTACATCCTTCTAAGTTGGGAACTCCTGATTGAGGGCTCAGTGTCTGTTATTCTAAAAATGTATTAATTCTGGTTTAAGCACTTGGGCTTCAGGCCAGTTATTTTACATTAAGAGGGTTCGTGTTCTGCGCTCTTGTGGGAGGAGAGGCTGGACTCTGTCCTTCTGAGATGGGAATTTCTGGTTAAAGGCTTACAGTGCCTGCATATTTGAACTGCTTCTTACTGAAATTGGTACACCTTGTTTGCTGTAGCATAGACTAGATCCAGGCCTGCTGAATCTAGCTTTGTTTGTATAACTTGAGCACTAATCTAGGCATTCTTTAAAGTATTCAGTTGTATTTATTACTGCTTGGTAGTAACTTGATTAAAGCCTTTTAGTTTAAGCACTTGGGCTTCAGACCAGTTGTTTTACATTAGGAAGGTTTGTGGCCTGCACTGTGGTGGCAGGACAGGTAGCTTACATCCTTCTAAGTTGGGAACTGCTGATTGAGGGCTCAGTGTCTGTTATTCTAAAAGTGTATTAGTTCTGGTTTAAGCACTTGGGCTTCAGGCCAGTTATTTTACATTAAGAAGGATCGTGGTCTGCACTCTTGTGGGAGGAGAGGCTGGACTCTGCCCTTCTGAGCTGGGAATTTCTGGATAAAGGCTTATAGTGCCTGCATATTCTAACTGTTTCTTACTGAAATTGGTACACCTTGTTTGCTGTAGCATAGACTAGATCCAGGCCTGCTGAATCTAGCTTTGTTTGTATGCTTGTTGTTTGTTTGTTATTTCCCTGAAATGCTAATTCCACCTAAAACGTGGCTTTTCTGCACTTCTGTGGATCCCTAGTGATATCTGTATTGCTTACTGTATTTATTTCCTTGTTTCACTTGAAAGAAAGTTACTGTTTGTCGTTTTTGCATTTAAGTTACCTGTAACAAATTGCATTTACGTCACCTGGCACTTGCTCACTAAAGCAATTATAAAAGTCAGCACTAAAAAATTAAAAGCCCTACACCCTCACAAACTCCTCTTGAGTACCTTGTTCTCCATTGGCCCTTTTTTTCAATTATAAAGGAATTCCCAATACTATTCTAGCATGTCTAAAAGTCAGTTGTCAATCTCCTCTCCGGTCCAGCTGGTGAATCTGGGAATCATGAGGCAATGTTACAACTGTCTCATGTACACACACTCCTCCCAACAAATCCCAACACATGTGAGAGATGCAACCATATAGCCAAACTGGAGGCTAAGCTCTCTCAACTCAGTACTGGTGTAACCAGTCAGGAGGAGAAGGAAACTACACTCACTACAATTCCAGTCTCACATAGACCTACCACGACAGCAAACCAAACACATAAACACACAAAAACATACGCGGAGGCTCTAAATAAAAATCTGCCTAAGCAGCAGAGACCTCCAAAGCAGACCTCCAAAGCAAACACCCAAGCAACCGCTACCCCAAAACAAAACACATGCAACACATAGCTCACAAAGCCAGTGTGCCGAACAATCACAGCCCTTAAGGCTAAACAACACACCTGATACACTTGTAATAGGTGACTCTATCGTCAGGCACACTGACGTCCCGCTCACCAGGCTGAACAAGGAGAAGGTCACGGTGAGCTGCCTGTCGGGCGTTAGGATCCACCACATAACACAAGCACTCAGGTCACTCCAAGGCAAGTACAAATATGACTCAGTCATTGCCCATGCTGGTGTGAATGACCTGAGACGTACCTCCCTGGACTACATAAAAAGAGACATAGAGGAGCTCTCTGAGCATGTAGCCCAGGCCGGTATGACCCTGACCTTGAGTAGCATCTTACCCTCACCAAGAATGATGCCACAATATGAAGACAAGCTGATCAATTTCAACAACTGGCTTAAGTATTGGTGTCATTCAAAGGGGATCCAATGCCTGTCAGCCTGGGATGACATGCTCGACAAGCCACGATGCTTCACTAGAGATGGCTTGCACCTGTCACCCCTGGGCTTTCGGATATTGGCAAAGGCTCTTGCTACCCCCATAGTGCCTTTTTTTAGGCAAGTCTCAAAAGACAAACCCACCTCCATAGGTATCACAAGGGATAAGAAACTAAGAGTAATGCTACTCAACGCCAGAATTCTAAACCTCAAGATGCTCGCACTTGAAACTCTCCTTAACATGGAGAACATCAATATCTGTGCAGTAACTTTTCGGCCCCAAAACTTGGACCGAACCACAAAAGGAGGGGGAGTATCAATATTCGTCAAAGATACCCACACCTCCTGGTTGGTGGCACAGCACGAAGCATCAGAGACTATCCATGTGCAACTAACAGTGGGTAAAACTGCCTTCCAGTTTATAACCTGCTACACACCACCCTCCCAAACCCAGGAACCCCACTCGGCCTTCCTGAGAATACTGGAAAATATGAAGGTCTCTCCAAACACCATTATATTGGGTGACTTCAACTACCCAAACATAGACTGGGAGCATTACTCTAGCTCCAACACCCTAGCCCAAAGGTTCCTAGAATTTATAAACTCAAATACTATGGAACAACTTGTTACCACTCCCAGAAGAGGGGAAAACATACTGGACCTGATCATCACCAACATGGGGACACTATGCTCTAGACCAGAAGTGTATCCCTCACTGGTAAGATCAGACCATAAACTAGTCTCACTGGATATTCACATCCCGACCCCACCCCCTGCCCAGAAAACCACAGTGAAAAACTTCTCTAAAGCAAATTTCACACGCTTCAAAACCGAGGTGGAATCCTTCAAAGCCCCCAGCCCTGTGGAAAATACGTCTCAGACCGCAGAATCCTTTATAAATGCATTCTATGAACACCTTCAGGAATGCATGGATCATGCAATCCCAAATAAAACCAAGACCCAATCCTCCAAAGACAGACGTCCTGTCTGGTGGACCCCAGCCATAAACAAACTATACAATAGAAGGAGGAAGCTACTACATGATAGAGCAAAATCCCAAAAAGGGAAGGCATCTCTGATCAGTATTAGCAAAAAACTACGCGCACTCATAAAATCGTCTAAGGCCAGCTTCGAGAGAAAAATTGCACAGGACACTAAGGATAATCACAAGACTTTCTTTAGTTATGTTAGGAACCTGGCTGGGAATTCCCAGATATGCTCAGAATTAGTCCAAAATGACAAAAAATACACCGAACCCACAGACATTGCCAACATCCTAGCTGACAGGTTCAGTGCAAACGTCCCCCCCTCCTCACCAAAAGGGCAAATATCTATCCCAACAGAGTGCTGCCCCCCCTGACATCTCAGATGCTCAGGTAAGAGCCGCCCTCTCCAAAGCAAAAAACACAGCATCAATGGGACCAGACGGTGTCCCGGGCTGCGTCCTACATGAACTCCAAGAAGAGCTAAACCCAAACATAAAACTACTGTTCATTCTCAGCCTTACTACAGGATATGTACCCAAAGAGTGGCATACAGCAACAGTGGTCCCTCTCCACAAAGGTGGTGCCTCAACGGATTCTGGAAACTATCGCCCCATAAGCCTGATTAGCTTGGTCTGCAAAGCTATGGAAAGGATCATCATGGACCTCATAAATAAAGATATTGGGGACCTACAGACATTGGATCCTACCCAGTTTGGCTTTGTTAAGGGCAGATCCTGCCTCTTAAACCTGGTTGATTTCTTTGAAAAAGTCACCAAGGCCATTGACGAGGGGAAGGTGGTCCACACAGCCTACCTGGACCTCGCAAAAGTCTTCGATACAATACCCCACTCGGGCATTATAGATAAGCTCACCAGCTTAAATATAAACTCCTATGTCAGTAGATGGGTTGCAAACTGGCTCAAGGACAGAACCCACATAGTTAGAATTGCTGGAGCCATGTCAGACTCCAAACCAGTTACAAGTGGCGTCCCACAAGGCTCAGTCCTGGGACCTCTCTTGTTCGGTATATATTTCTCGGCGGTACAGGCCAACCCGGAAGGACTGTGGCTGACCAAGTTCATAGATGACTGCAAACTGGGTGCCATAATCGACTCTCCAGCTGAAACAAGCATCCTCCAAAAGGGCCTCATAGAAACAGACAACTGGTGCCAGAGCTATGGCCTCAAGCTAAACGCCAAAAAGTGTATAGTCATCCCCTTTGGCAAAAACAAAGTGCCCACAAATTACCACATAGGTGGTAATCCATTAAGTACAGAAGAAGTCATTAGGGACTTGGGGACCCAAGTTGATAGCAATCTCTCATTTGACAACCACGCGGCCAAAGTGGTTAGAAAAACATTTTATATAGCCCACCTAATCATGAAGGGATTCACATCTAGATCAGGGAGGTCATCGTGCTCTTTACTCATCCCTCATCAGGCCCATAATTGAGTACAATGCCCCTTTTGGGATGTACCTTACCAGACACCTGCAGCAACTGGAAAGACCCCAAATGTACCTCACCAAGAGGATCAAAGGGCTCAAGCAGATGCCATATGCTGCCCGGTTAAAGAAACTCCAGCTCTACTCAGTGGCATACCACCTGCTCAGAGGCGATCTGTGCCTGAGGTATAAAGCCATGTCCAACCCGGAATTAATGGACATGCTGCACCTCAGAAAATCCAAATTCCATCGAGCTACGCGCTCAAGAGACTTGAACCTCAGCACTGAAATAAATATGACATGCTGGAGGGACAGATTCATAACCCAGAGGCTCCCTTCACTCTGGAATAAAATCCCAGTCCAGGTTAGGCAGAGTCCCACATTGACTCTCTTCAAGAGGAATCTTGATGAGTAGATGGGAGATCATAGGTTTACCCCGGCTATCACTTCTGTGTCACTGTTAGACAGAGGCACAGTATACTAACCTCAAAAAAGGGCATAGCAAAATTAATTTAAAATGGGTGGTGAAAGCCAAACACACTCTGGCTAGGCTTATAAATGCCCTAGGGCAGATAGCCTAGTATGAACCTATGAACCTATGAACATCTGCAGTCATTACACTGACACCATGTTGTGTAGACACACCTTCTGTAGCCACCACACATTCCTGTTGCACGCTAGCAGACACTGACTGTCCTTCCTCTATGGCCACTGGTGATGCGGTATGTGTTGGAAGCAGAACTGTGTGCGGGGAAGAGGTGGACATAGCTGGGATGGCAACCATTGGCACAGATTCAGCCCCTGACAACCCTGCCTGTACCTCATGCATATGTTCATCACTGCTAGTATCTGTGGGGACAGTAACATCAGATGGACCGCAGGAGGGTAACACACCTACATCACCTGTGAATGCAAAGAAAGACTCTAAATTACAATAGTCCCACACACACAGACACACAGACACAGACACACACACACACACACACACACACACACACACACACACACACACACACACACACACACACACACACACACACACACACACACACACACACACACACACACACACACACTGACACACACACACACACACACACACACACACACACACACACACACACACACACACACACACACACACACACACACACACTGACACACACACACACACACACACACACACACACTGACACACACACACACACACACACACACACACACACACACACACACACACACACACACACACACACACACTGACACACCATGCATGTGATATGACAGATGGCATGCAGCATGCTTGTGATACAGCTGACAGCATGCAGCCCAGACATCAATAGTGTTTGTAAGCATACCCCCTGGAATGCACACCACAGCAGGCAAGTGTCATATCATTATCCATGCAATTCACACATTAATGGTAGTATGCATGCATCCCCGTGATACACCATGTGGACCAGAACAGGATAATGGTACACATGGCCGACGTGACCTTGACATGTAATCTGCTGACATGTGCATTAACATGCATGCATGCCTGACACAATGGTGTCGTGACACATGTACAGCATCGTACTGGGTATGACATTGTGGTGTTGACCATATGCCCTACAGATAGACTGCATGTTGAGCAAATGTGCATGGGCATGGTAGGGGACCGTAAGCCATCTACATTGC
The DNA here is from genome assembly GCF_019279795.1 of Protopterus annectens. NCBI lineage: Eukaryota > Metazoa > Chordata > Ceratodontiformes > Protopteridae > Protopterus > Protopterus annectens. Next base: position 877,024,149 of record NC_056733.1, read on the forward strand.
TGTACTGTGTGAAGTACAGACACTGTGCCATTGCATGGCATCATGAGGAACCTATATTGCTACACAATGCATGATATTTACACATTGCATATCCAGAACTGCATGCATACCCATGACATACATGTGGATTGTGACCCATGATGCTGAGGTGTATACACACCAAACCATGCTGTGTCATGTGACATGTCATTGTAAGACATACAGATGACACCCCTGCACGATGCCTACAGAGTGTTAGCTGCCTGGCAACCATGTCCACACATAGCGGACCTGTCATGTCACAATGTCACACATGACATTGATGTACCACGCACACAAGGTGCACAGCTAACAGTGATGTCCTACGGCAGCAAGGGAAATGTACAGTATCTGTGGCATGGTGTCACTGTTGGTGGAATCTGTCATGCTATGACACAGACGGCATTTTCAACACATCTTATGGGGTAAACATCACTGACACCTCCACTAGCTGTGCACAGGCATTTAAGATGTGCAGTGTACCACATCACCTGTACAATCCATGTAGTATGGCTGTAAATGGACCATGTGTGGACAAAGTGGGACAGGGTATACCCACACCCCATGTACTGTGTGGCTACGTGTCTCCGGCCATCCCCCATGGCCATGTGTAGGTCATGTATGTGATGGCCGTCTATCACACATGTCTGTGTTGTCCCATATGACATACACCCATAAATGTTGGCTATGTCACCATCCACAGGGCTATGCAGACAAGAAGTGTATGTGTGTTATGGGTTACGGGAAAGTGTGACAATATTGCAACCAAAATGCTACGTGTTTGAGACATGTCGGATGGAACATCACAATGTGTGAACCCATTGCAGGGGCATATAACACAATGGCAATGCCTGTGGTCTGCCCATATCAGTGCTCACTGTGCGGTACTGTTTTGTGTACCACACATTTTATTCCACTGTATACTACATATGCCTCCATTGTAGAAAATCTCCACCATTGTATGCACATCTGGACACACATGTAGCAATGACAAATACTGTAGTGTCATGTCATTTGTATATATTGCACATAGGTGGCCTGTGTAGATGATGGGCGATGCAACCTGTATATTCATGTATTAACTTGCCACATGGCGTATAGATCAATGCTTTGACATGCCTGATACCAATGACAGTCTCACCTGCAATGGACTCTTGTGTGTGCGGCATGCCAGAGGTACCTGTGTAGGGTGACACAGCAGTATGAACATTATCCATGACTGTATGACATCACAGGGTGCACAGTGCAAGTTAACACATCCACCTGTACAATAGCATATAGGAAGAACATGTGTGCATACCATACCTCTGACCCTCTTAGAACAATAAATGTGGACCAAGCCTACTATGATGGGGGACAAATAGGGACAACTGTGACATATTGCTCTTACAAACTTAGAAATTTGCTAGCCTAATAGGTTTGCATGCACATAGTTTTACATGGAATGTGCAGTCGTTAACACAAATGTATGTCATCATTTAATGACTCCATTCCTTGACTATTTGCCAGAAAGGGACAGATATTAAGGGGAGCACACCGACAATATGAGGCAGACATCTGAACATCATGCAAATACGTGCACAGTTCAGAGTTATGGTGCATACACAGGGTAGCAAAATGTAACATGCAGCATGTGTGTCCACATACCTTGCATATGTTGTTACATTACATGCTGTACACTGACACATGCACGTACATGGGATATACTGGCCATATGTTCAGTACTGACTTACCAGGCAACTCCAGGCTCATTGGTTGGGAGACACCCACCTCCACGATGACAGCTAGTGTTTCTGGGAGCTGTTCCGAGGGTGTCCCCAGACTGGCCAGTAGCTCCTCTGTGTGTGTGAGTGGAGGCTGGGTTGGTGGCCCACCACCTATTCCACCTTGTTCCCTGGTGATTGCAGTGGCACACTGTTTTGTATGACAAATCAAATCCATGCAGTGTCCGCGCACCTGCTGGTAGGTGCGGTTATGGCCACCCACTTCGTTGACCCTCCTGTGAAGATCCTGCCACAGGTTGTCCCGCTGCTGTGCATGCTGTCCACATGGCTAAATAACACCTCGTAGTTCTCATGGAGGTACGGGATTAGGACTTCATCCTCCTGTCGGCTGTAAGCAGGTAGGCGTGTACGGGGCATTATCTGTAAGACATGATGATGGTGACAGGTCACGTCTACAGACATATACAGTGATACCGCTGCACATACATTTCTAGTTCATCTGCACAGTTATCTTTGCAAATCAACATGACGCTAACATGACTGGCATGTATGTGTCAACACATGTAACACCCATTATGCATTGGATATCATCTCCATATATATGTGTGGCACCTCATTAGTGTTCTTACTGCATGTGATGTCTGTCTTCATGTGGGCATGTCTGTTTGCCTGCACTGGTGTTCTTACCTATCTATACATGCCTGGATGTATCCACGGTAATGCTGTTGACCCTGATGCTGTGTATATGTCACATATCAACACAGACACGGCCTTAATGGACTTGGGCAGTGACAATGCAGCAAGTACGCATGGAAACCTGTACATGCATCTGTTTTGCATTAGACATCTACACTTCACTGTACAGCTGTTCAACATCCTACAACGGATCGCTTGTGTTGCACATGTGATAGACATGGGACAATGGCTAGTTGGGCGTCATTTGCAGGTAAGGTTATTGGCTACAGCATGTACGTGCTGGGTTTACTAGCTGAATCCAACACCCATTACGCCACCGCGAGGGGCATCAATGACACATTTCTGATCCAGATAGTTGATACTACATCTACCATACGGCCATCACACCATGTATGACAGGGATGATGTGTGCAGCTATGTGGACAGGGCTGCATGGTATGACGGGAGTATGTCACAGGTATGGCACAGGGATCTGTCCAGCATGTGGCCATCCTAGTCGTAGGGCGGTGGTTGTCCATGACGTATGTCTTTCAGATCAGGCTATGGACATGTAGCATGTCCAACAGCATAGTGTGGCATATGTCTGTATGCAAGGTGGATAGCATGCTGCATACTGGAGGTGAGTATTGTGGAGGCTGGTATTGGACATCCACGCATGGGCCCTACCCCTGGAGGGTGATATGTGTTCCAATATTGGTCACACAGGTGCTGTGTATGGCTGTCCAATGATCTCCGTGCTCATGGATAACACCCTGTCATGTCATGGGTACCTCTGATGACTACCTAAAGGGTCAGGAATACGTCTCCAGCTCAGGGATGTATTGTGCACTACACCATCCTAACACAGTGTCCATAATGTTGACCATAGCCTAGGTGTTACTTACTGGGTACAGGGGTATTCCCCTAGTGCTGTCATTGCACATATCATCCACCAGAATGTGCACATGTCAAACACCTCACACACAAAACCCATTCTGTATGTTGTTCACAACACTGTGACAACTATTGCCCATAGGTAATGGCAATTCACATCCTCACATACACAGCTGGCTGACATTTGTCTGTGTGGTATGGCCTACAATGCGGGTGTGGTACGACACATTACCTTGGTTTACTGTAGCTGACACCATGTGATATGCACATATCACTGTAGCACCTTTAGTAGTTGTGAGTCTGTCAACAGGCCACTAGTGGAACACTCCTGTGACATACCAAGGCATTTGTAGTCAAACATCCGTACTGTCTTGTACATCTGTACTGCTAACATCTACATTGATAATGGTCGTGGACCTGCAGAACATACCTGGCACTGTTCTGATGCGGTGCCGCCAATCATGACTGTCATCAACACTTGTGGGTTGATATTATCTAACACCCTCTCTGTATTGTATGGGCATGCTCGGCACGTGTTCTGAGCTGCTTGGCACGTTATGAGCTACTGCTTAGTTTAGCACCCATTTCACACCAGTCCTCACAGGTAGACTGTCTGTCCATACATATCCAGCTTGCTTACAGTACAACAGCTGTTGTACACACATCACTCACATATCGTGTGAGACATGATGGTTCATACGGTGTGTCCATCTGCCACGTACAACTTATATACAGGCATGTCCATGTGGCATGTACCAGTGCTATTGCCTGTCACTATGATGACTATGTTGTACATGTGGCAATAGAGCTATTCCCATGTACACAGTCAATGCACACCTCCTAACATACAACAGTACAGCCTGTGGGGGATGCACATATGCAGCCCTGATGGGGGTTATACTGTCACCAACCCTGACTGCACCTGACAGTCATGTGGGGATATGCAACATTCGCAACACACCCCACTCATCACAGTTCCACACGATCCCCAACACAGGCCACACATACGGAGACACCTTGTACAGTACCCCTCCATACTTTGTGTGGGAACCAACGGTAGCCCACATCGCCAAACACAACCACACCAACCTATAGCTCACAGACATGGATGCCCATCACATATGGCCAATAGGGTGTCATAATATACACAACACACCTGTCATAGGTAACTGTCGGCGGTCACACTGCTGTTCCACTCAGCAGGCTACACAAGGTGATAGTCAGTTACATCATACTGTCAAGTAACTGGTTCTGCAACATAACCTATGCACACATGCCACAACTCAGCAGGTACGATGTGACTGTATTTTCCATGTTTGTGTGACTGAAGTTGTATCTCAGGGCACAGACTATGTGTGCAGGGACATGCATTAGCCCACCAGTGTTGTAGCCCTGATGGTGTGGTCATCCGGACCTGTTACCACTGTACAATGAGGGACTGTGTCACTCCCAACAGTTGTCCATGCTTCTGCTGTCATTCCACATGCATCTGTATACGTCCACTTTGACAGACCTGGTCAAAAATGATGCTGTGGCATAGCTGAACTGCACCTGTCAGCCGTGGGTGTATGGATCACATGTTGGACTCTTGCTGCTTTTATACTGCTTGTCTTGCACAGTGTCCAATAACAGTCACCAGCAGAATGGGAACTAGCTAACGAAACATGTGGTCATGTAACAATGCCTGACATCATCCTCTGTGATGCACGCAGACAAGGCACACCTGATACTGCACCACTTCAATATCTCTGCTGTGACTCAGACCTGCCTCTTGGCTCTGCAGAGCAGACCTGCAATGACTGGTTATAGACAGACCGTACCTCTCAGGCACATACCTGGACTGGCACACCCAAGGCTGAGTTGTCCCCATATTCCACTATGTTGTATACACATCCCGGCTGGTTATTCCACACAATGCATCACAGGTGCTCCACGTGCAAATAACTGTGTCCAGAACTGCTATGCACAGTATTACCAGCTGCAGATTCAACTAACCCCACTGCTACCAGACCTCATTTCATGGTGTACTGGACATTTGGGCTCATACTGCTGCTACTGATGTGAGACTGGCAGTAACCCACATCTAACTATGATAGCCGCACATGTGCCGACACATTCGGCGTACACTGTCCGTGAGTCATAACCTCCGCTTGGCTGGTTCAACCAATACACACCACCACCAAGACCAACAGTATTCTTGACATGGACACTACCAAGATGTGACTGCTGTTCCACACCTGAGGTTATCCCCTCATTGGTGGTATCCAAACATATGCTACTCACCCTTGTTAGCCATATACCGGCACCACACACTTCATGGCATACACAGTAGATGAGTACTACAACACCTACTACAGATGTCATTTGACAGTGGTAGTTGATGTCATGACACACGTGCAGGTGGACAATGCACGTACAAATGCAGAGACGTACCCCAGTGCATTTCATTAGACTGTACATGACAATATAGATCATGCTATGCCACACAGAGCCATGATGGTACACACCAGATATAAGACACCACTCTAGGAGTGCGGTTCCATGGACATACTTTACAACAACAGGTGGGGGCTGTTGCATAGTGGTGTACATTCCCATGGGTGGGGTATCTCAATGGTCAGCCTCAGTAGGGCCATGTGATCCCTCATCACATATTTCATAACTAGTGACGTACACATTACAGCGACACATTCCGAGATGTACCACCAGGCATTATGGTGGTATGTCAGTAGTCGTATGCAATATCCACATCTGTTCACACATACAACTGTCACTCTGAAACATGACAGTAACAGGTGATGTTGGCAACATGCTGTCGGATGGCTTCAATGCTAACATTACACCCTGTCACTCCCTACGGGGCCACATTCCTAGCAGGAACATTGCTGTGTACCTGTGATCACACCTACATGGTACTAATCTGCACTCTATATGTCCTAGGACACTGGCCCCTTGTCACCCTACAACATTCCAGGCTGTGATGTCCACAGACCTCTGAATGACATGTCTCCCCACTGGGACACCATATTCAGTAATAGCCTTGTACCAGACATTGTGGCCCCTGACTGGTACACAGCGACCATTACAGTCCACACAGCTGGTGCCACAATGCACGACTGGGGCTATTGCCCTACACACCTCAGTGGACTGTTCTGCACGGCTATAGGGCACATCATCATGGACATCATTCGCTAAGTCTTTGTTGTGCACCTGTCCTTTGATACCAGCTGGGTTGGTATTGTTGGGGCCACAGCATGCCCCTACATCTGTTCAGACTCCTTTCATATGGTCGCCAGAGTAGTTGATGATGACACTGGGGTCCACACAGCCTACATTGTCCTTTCGCTGCCTTTCAGCACTGTTCTCCATTCTGGTATTGACAACATGCACACCCACCTGCACATCGACACATATGTGTCAAGGATGTTATGCAAAGTGGATGATGGACGGGACACACACACTGAGGGTAGCATACCATATCACATACTGCATTCCAGTTACATGTGGCATACCACAGTCCTCAGTCATGGGGCCCTCATGTTTGGTATATGCTTCCCTGAGGTACAGGCTACCACTGAGGTGACTTCCCTGCCTAGCTGTATGGACCACTGCATACCAAGCACCATTGTTGATCCACCAGCTGTTACAGACCCCATCCATATGGGTGTCACTGTGACGGATACCTGATAAGAGCATCATGGCCTCAACCTGCATGACAGTTGGTATGAACATCAACTTTGCAGTACACCACCTACCCACTGGTTATCACATAGGTGTTAGTCCCCTACATACATGTCGCATTGTACGTGTTCGTACTACACATGTATGTCGCACACACTCCTGTGATTACCACATTGCCACTGTGGTATGGATATCCTACGTGTCCACACTTGTCTGTGCTGGGTGTGTAACTGGTACATAGGCACCCATTGTACCTCTGCACACCGGACTTATGCACACATCCATGGGTACAATACCCCACTTAGGGTGTGCCTTAGACAACAGCTACAGCTTTACATAACTCAACATTAGAACACCATGACATTTATTGAGCTACAACGTTTAACGTTTGCGGCTGCAGTACAGACAGCACGTCTGTACACATTTGTGGGCTACATACTCAGGGGTGACCTCTGCTCCATACACAGGGCCCATGTCTGCAAATATGTTATTGGATATACTCCGCATATGCGACATAAACAATAGCCACTGTGAGCATGATGCCCATGGATATGTGCACACATGCGACAGTGTGTGGGATGTGCTTGGGGGTTGCATTCCCAGACCGGACACTCACCATGCTTTGGGACAAGATTGCTATGTACATCATGCATGGACAGTCAGTAGCAGTGTTCATGTGATACCTCACTTGGTGGATGGTGGACACATGTACACCAAGGATCAATGCATTGGCTGTACTGTGCAGAGATGCAGGTTACACATGGCTCTTCTGTTCACAGGACACAACCCTAGAGAGGTGCCACTGGTATGCACACTGTAGTTATTGTTACACATACACTTGCCAGACTGCATGGTACCCCACTTTGAACCTGTGGAGCTATTACATGTCCTTTGTGCATGGTTACTGGAATAGCCCTTCCATTTAGATTAGCTGTCACACTATTACTATGTCCCGTGACTACAGGCCATATGTATCCTGCTATTGTACACGCCAGTCATGTTCTTGTTTGTCTGTCACATCTCTTCTGCTATTCTAGTATGGGATTAATGTTTGCGTCCTTTGCAAATGCACAGAGTGGATTACATTATTTGTGTCATCATAACTGTTTTTACATAACTTAATTGCATAGTACTCACATCACTATAACTTTGGTATGCATCATATGCCTGTTCTCCTGTGTAGCATATCTGACATATCAATCTACTGTACTATACATTACACATATGTTACATGGTATCCCATAATTCATAGCATACTTGCACAGCTGGACCACCTTAGACATGTCATTGACATTATATGCCCATACACATGCGTACTGTTACAGTATATCCATATAATACTGTCCTCTGCTATGGCACGTACTTGTTGGACATACCTTGCCACGGCCGGCGGGTCGTCTGACATTGTTCTGTTTAAAGCTGTCATGTTGCATCCCTTGTGGTGTCTATGCTGTTTACCTTGTGGCCCACTGCTGGATGCACAACTTATACAAGCGTTACAACGATCATCAAGACATCACTACATAAATACCATTTCCCACTTTATGCATGGTGGACTCTTTTAATTACTGCAAACCAGGCTATGCATACACTGACATAACTTAATACAGAACATACTATACATAAGTTGTACATACCTTGATATCGTTACAGTATTCCGTCTTTATCTTGCTGTTCTGTATCACTCTTTACACTTTTTTTCGGTATGAGCATACATTTGAATATCTGGCAAGTCATCCTTATATACGTCGATACCTGCAACATGTGGTTTACTGCTGCCAATTGGTGTGCCGGTGTGACTAATTACATGCACTTCAGCTGTGCAGCTACTCCATTCACCAATTATGCGTCAACAGCAGTGTATAATTGAATTCTCCACTTATGCGTTGGCCATTTGCCCTGCCTTCAGGGAGACGGCCTGTATTGTGTTTTGTTGTGTGTAATTGCAACTGCTATGTGTAGAGCCAAGTATATTTCAGAGTCATGTCCCCCGTGGATTGTGTGTGTTGGCTTGTGTATGTGGTTCTACCTGTGACTGTACCTGTCATCCCACCCGTCTGATAACGGACTATTGCAAACACCTGTAACATCGCCGTTTGTTCCGTTATACGACAGATACAATTTTGCATGGCGCCTTTAAATGTGTCTCTCACAAGGTATGTTAATGGTTCAGCAGATGTAATTGACTAACTGGATGTTTGTGCTGTGATTACGGTCTGTATTGCTATTGTTTCCAGTGTGGGGGATGTAGGCAGGTGTCCTTAGCATATACGGTTTTGTGGGGCTTGTATTTCTACGTAGTCCATATATATATATGTGTGTGTGGGCCCCTTCCCTCATTACAGTGCTATCACTTCCTAGACTTCTGTTACAGGGGTTTACTTTGGGCCGTTGTTAATTGGTTTCTATATGGTATGCAGGTGAGGTTGATACATCCATACCTCCGGATGTATGGCGATATGTGCAGGGATATTTATAAATGGCCGTATCCCGTGTATGTGTGCCCCAGATATTTGCAGTCATTGCAGTGGTGTTGGTGTCACACCCTCTGTGGCATGGCTTGCCACATTTTCATATGGCCATAGTTAGACACTTGCGGGTCACACAGTGGTGTTTACAGGCTGACATATAGGCACGGTCAGTACACAGGATGGCACATACTTTTATCCTCATTACATACCAATTGTTCTTGGACCTTGCCTACGTATCCGTTTGCATATAACATTTCCGTTTCTTACATACAGGCATGAGTATTTCCTACAACTATTACATAATATTTGGGACATACTAATGCCCTACACTCTCGAACAGTTGCCCTTTGTAATGTTTCATATCAGGACACACATGCCCAGAGAGGGGCTGTCCCTCCCAATGTGGGACAGGTGGTTATCACATGCCTACGGCTGGCTATACCCGCACCTATGGTTATCATCTACCTCCAAGTTGCCACCTACAGACGCATGATGCTGACAGACACACACACATTACAGTCACACGAAAACACACATGGCACCCTCAACACACACATACACAGGCTACATCACTCTCAACCACAGTTGTACACGGTACCCACGTGGACCATACCGCCAGCAGCAGTGACTACATGTCCTTACTATCGTCATATTGCTCACGGTTCTACTGTTCCAGTACTGTGTTCCTTCTGTCTTTTAGCCTCCTGGTTACGTGTGTCAGTGTGTGACACGTTCCATAGTTGGCGGTATCCTATTTATTTGTACCTCAAAGGTGTTTTGAATGATGTTGACCTATCTATATATTTGCAGATGTCAGCGACTCCTTTTATATCAACATATCTCACACTATCGCCCTTTTGATCGGTATTATATATGTGTAGATATATATATATATATATATATATATATATATATATATATATATACACATATCTCAGACAGGGGTGGTGACAGGCACGCTACGCCTTTCATTGTGTGTTTGTCAGTGTATACTGTGTTTCCTGGACTCCGCACGTTTGTGTCTGTACCTGTCACATTACACACCTGCCATGGGTTAAGCTTACCTCCTGTCCCACTTTGCGAGGGACAGTCCCTCTTTCTGCAGATGTGTCCTGCGACATATCTGTGAACATAGCAAATGTCCTGCAACTGTGGGACAAACATATTCCCCTATAGTTTATGTAATAGTTGCATATCCGACCCACCTACATGTTACAGGACATGGAACACGTACCTGCAGCCATTACTAGAATAAGCTTTTTATCAATGCAAAACACTGACGTTCTGGTTGTCATACTGGCCGGGTATATGTGTCGGCCTGCAGACATCTGGCGTATGTCCTACATTGGTCTTTTGCAATGTGGCAACCCTGCCGTGCGTACATCTTGGCTAGCAATAGTGTTGGGTGATTGTACACATGATTGCCTGTTCCACTCCTGGCAGTGGTCGTTTTACCCTTCAGAGCAGGCGCTATTTGTTCAGGGGTGACTAATGCTGGTTTCACCTGTTCTGTACATCAGTGACGGTGATCTGCACAGTGGTCGGTGAAGCTTAGCCCTGTTTTGCGCATATCCGTATAGTCGTATTTACACATCACTTACCCGCTGTGGCCAACGTTTATTTCCGCTAATGTGTGCTACACATATTCTGATGACCTGCATCCGGAATGCCTTACCTGTGCTGTCGGGATTACGTTACATCCCTTGTGGGACGTGGTACCGGGAACATGCCTGACAGTCACTGCATGTACCAGTTGGATATCTGGGTGTTGTACATGTATTATGTCATTTTGTATGTGAAGTACACTACAGCAGTTACTCCTCACTACACTCACATGGATAACTCCATTAGTTTACAAATTTATGGGCCCAGTTAATAGTCTGTCCATGTGATGTTTACTGGCTGTACTCCGGCATTGGGTATGTATATCACAATTAGCTACACCCGCTGATGTGCTACACCTTCATCCGACTGTGGATGCAGCATGCTGGGGTGATGAATGCCTGTCATGGGTACATCCCCTGCCTTGCCACCACATCCATGATTACATTTTGTGGATCCCCCTCAGTGATGCAGTGGGGAATCTGTGCTGAGTGTGTGTGGGACAGTGCTTACACACATGTGCTCCCGCGATTGCCTCTGCTCCAGTAAGCGACAGTTGCTTACTCGATGTTGTGGCGATGGGAGTCACTGTTTGCCCCATTTGGTGTTTTGCCTCTGACAATCGGGCGTGTACCTGCCGATGTACCTGAGAACCTATACACACAGCACCGACTGATGCTGATAGGTGCATGTACTGTTCAGGTGTTGACATTTCCATGTTCCAATGGCTGTTGCGTGTACAATGTTTGAGGTCTGCCTACGTAGGATTCACACAGTGGGCCACCTATACATTACAATTTACAGGTGGTCGTGTTTGTGTGCCATCCATTTTACTGTGTGTGCAGGTGGAGAGGTGTGTCAGTCCGTAGGGGCCTACACTGTCAGAATATGTGCTATACGTTCCCTCTTTGCCAAGGCGTAGGCATATTTGGCATGCCTCCGTCTGCCTACTGGGGCTGGCACAGTGTGTTCATGGTCTGAATGTCTCTGTGCCTGTGATGGCCTTGGCAATTGCGGTGGGCTATGAGGGCCTTCACCATTTTGTCCCTGCTGCAGCTGTTTCCGCAGGATCATATTATGTAGCATGGCACATACTATGACGATGTGGGCACACGTGCCTGGAGAGTACTGCAAGGCTCCACCAGATGTGTCCAAGCACCGGAACCGTGATTTCAGCATCCCAAACACACGCTCTATGA
>NC_056733.1:877041412-877063912 GCF_019279795.1 Protopterus annectens
TTATATCACAAAAACCTGGCATTTTAACAGGGGTGTGTACACTTTTTATATCCACTGTATATGTGTATATTTATATATATATATATATATATATATATATATATATATATAGATATATATTGGTTGAATGCTCTTTTGGTTAAATGCTAAAGATCGAATATAAGTGATTGAAAGGATAATTAATTGAAACACCATTTATTTGCATATAGTCAACAATACAGTTGAAACATCACTGAGTCAAAAGTAAGGCCTCTGCACCCCCCTTTGCAGTACCTCCTTACCCAAACATGGTCACGCAACCACTTGTAAAAGAGAAACATCAGGCATACATAATCACTGCCAGCACACAAACATCAGGCATACATAATCACTGCCAGCACACAAACATCAGGCATACATAATCACTGCCAACACACAAACAGCAGACATACATAATCACTGCCAGCACACAAATATCAGGCATACATAATCACGCACGCAAACAGCAGCTGCACCACTAGTGATTTTGGACAAGTAACACCAATTGTCAGGTAAAATGTCTTCTTATATTTGTATAAATACCTACTCCTCTATTCTAGAACAAACAGTAACTGTCCTACATCAGACTAAAAGGACATTCAACCAAGTATTGTTCAAGTAAACTAGCTTTCAACTATTTCGATTCAGTTATTTGGGATTAACTGAATGAGCATTCAACCAAATGTCATCATTCCATATACGACTATCTATCAATCTGTATAAACATGTGTGTGTGTGTGTGTGTGTGTGTGTGTGTGTGTCTCAGCAATTCAGAAGCACTCTATTCTAAAATACTGAAAGCTGCCCATTACATACAAACTATAGCAACAGCTTGAAACAGGTTCATAGGTTCGTAGGTGTGTACCAGGTTAAAGGCCCTGGAGCTTTTACAAGCCTAGCCCATAGAAGTGCCCTGGCATTGTGCCACCTGACGTGTTGTTGTTCCAGCACTATTAACTTGAATAAACAGTGGGGAATGGAAAAGTCCCGAGAGTAGTGCATAAAAGTCTGAACCAATCACTTCTTTATGTCCAACATGAGTGAACAAATGATTTCCAAAATGTCCTGTATATACAAATAAATACATATATGTATATTTGTGTTTGAACAATTTATATATATTATATACTATATGCATGTATAATGCATATAATATATGTGTGTGTGTATCTATATATATATGTATATGTATATCAGTATATCAATATATCTGTCTATCTATCTGTCTGTCTGTCTGTCTGTCTGTCTGTCTGTCTGTCTGTCTGTCTATCTATCTATCTATCTATCTATCTATCTATCTATCTATCTATCTATCTACCTATCTATCTACCTATCTATCTGTCTGTCTATCTATATGGGTATATTGCATAATGATGAATGAGCATTTGTTTGACAGAAACAGATGGTCAACATGTACATGAGACTGACAATCCCCAGATAGGGGAATATTCACTTTCCCCAGCAATTGTGCGATCTTGGAGTTAATATATATAATTAGCAGGGGGTATGGAGGGTGCAGTGGGGGTTTGGCTCACAAAAATCCCTGCTTTGGTTTCGTCTGCTGCAGGGTTAATCCTCAGAGCATGAATGGTACTCATGTTCCATTTTCAACTTTTTCATGTTGATATTTCAGACGTTGATCATTGCTATGGTCTATGGGAAAAAAAAAAAAAATATATATATATATATATATATATATATATATATATATATACATACATATATACACACACACACACACACACACACACACACATATATATATATATATATATACACACACACACACACACACACACACACACACACACACACATATATATATATATATCTATATATATATATATATCTATATATATATATATATATATATATATATATATATATATATATATACACACACACACACACACACACACACACACACACACACACACACACACACACACATGGGTCTGCTTCTAATGATCAAAATCCCACTTACCTGACTTTCTTAAGACTGAGACAATATTGCTGAAACCGCATTTGAACAAACACTCGGATCACTGACTAAAAACTAAAGGCAAGTAACCACTTGTCCGCACCACAAAATAAAATAAAAAACGAAGCAAATTATACCCACCCATATGGGGGGTTTCACTCTCACACCCCCCCATCTAAATATACCAACTCCAATATTGCACTACAGTAGGGAAAGGGGCAAAGTTCACCATGGTGGCCAAATTGTTACTTACCTGGAGTTTTTATAGCAATAACCCACGCCTGGGTGTGGGTAATGCTAAATTTACCCACGGTTGGCGTGGTTTACCAAACAAAGCCAACCGTGGGTAAATTTAGCATTACCCACACCCAGAAGTGGGTTATTGCTATTATACCATGACATTATTTAAGAAAAGAAACTATTACTTTTCTTAAATAATGGCATAGTATAATGCCTGTTTACTGCCCTTCCGCAGATGTCTGGCATCCGCGGCAGTTCTGATGTACTGCGCGCCTGCACAGTACATCAGAGCTGTGGGCAAAAGCAACGGAGAAAGCAAGATCTCCGTTGCTTTTTTTTTAGTGTCTCGCTATGTTAAATGAGTTTAACATAGCGAGACAGTTTTAAAATAAGCAACGGACATCTCCGTTGCTTATTTTAAAACTGTATCACTATGTTAAACTCATTTAACATAGCGAGACACTAAAAAAAAGCAACGGAGATCTTGTTTTCTCCATTGCTTTTTTTTAAAACACTGTCTCGCTATGTTAAATGGGTTTAACATAGCGAGACAGCTTTAAAATAAGCAACGGAGATGCTTAGTATAACTCGAATTACAACGGGCACGCTGGCCAATCAGCGTGCACGTTTTGGGGGGATCATGGTATAATAGTCAGTAATCCGAGTGTTCATTCAAATGTGGTGCTGGCGAAGTCGTCTCAGTCTTAAGAAAGTTGGGTAAGTGGGAGTTCAATCATTAGAGGTAGACCCATAGTAGGCCCATAGATATATATATATATATATATATATATATATATATATATATATATATATATATATATATACAGAGAGAGAGAGAGACACATGGATGTACTTCATAAGCGCAAAGTTTCAAAACTTAGAACTGCAAATGTTTGAGACCATAAGATCAATGTTTTGAAACTTTGAAATTGTAATAAAAAAAAAAACATTTTTTTTTATTTTTTCATAGGGTAAACCCCCCCCCCTGAACCCCCCACACACCCTGCTAAATAAATATACCAACTCTGAGATCGCACTACGGTGAGTAAAATGGTAAATTTCCTGTTCTGCATTGTATGGCGATCTCCATTTAAAATGTTTGAAGTTTCAAAACGTCGATCCTATTGCCTCGACCATTTGCAGTTCGAACTTTTGAAATTTTGAGCTTGTGAAGGGAATCCATATATGGATATATATATATATATATATATATATATATATATATATATATATATATGTGTGTGTGTGACACATCCAACCCCCCCCCACACACACACATGTATCATATGTATAAAATACATAAAGTATCTATGCTATAATACCATAATACAGATATAAAGTGCCTACTGGAGCATACAAAATACTGCTAAGTAATTGATGGATAGATTCTACTCCAAAAGCAATTTATCTCCACATTTTATCCTTCTTTGCCAATTCCTTTGCGTACTTGGTTTAATTTAGCTGTAATAACGACCCAGATCTTTCTTCTCTGGACATGCGCGCTTTCTGATCATTCCCCCTCACTCCCTTTCTCCTAGCAACGTACAAAATGATGCATTTTACACCTCTAATGCTAATGGTTCTAACATGGGAGGTGCAGCGCTTTGTTCTGTCACTTATGCCCTATCTCTTCTCAGTCCCTCATGGAATTCCCATCTTGTATTTCCATCTGTTCATTTGTACTCATCATAGCTGATCAGGCTTCCTAGGCTAGTGTCCTCCTTTATTGACATGTTAGTACAGATGTGAGAAACACCTATTTAACATTTTTACCTGGTTTGTAACATTTTCAAACTTCTGCCTGCAGTTTATCAATAAATGTAGATTCAAATAATTGTTAAAACATTCCTTATATACCCCAGTGTAATGGAAGAATTTATTTGTCCATCCTTCACCCTCTTGGACATTTCCTTCCCTGAGATAATCATAACTTGATAGACGAGCTTGTTATATTTTTGTAGTGTTTACACAGACATTTTTTCACTTTATGCTATGCTTCTCATCCTGTTATGTTCCTTCAGGTTTTCATTGCTTTTTCTTCCATCCAACAGAGCTTTTCCATTCTTCTCTTTTTCTACTGCCCTGCCATATTATTTATCACAAAGTTTCCCGATAGACTGACGGCTACCCGCCTGTAAATTCAGATCTCCATTTTTGTGCCTTTTCCCAACATTACTGAAAGGATGGTGGACCACGGTGCCATCACTGCTGACCAATGTCCTCTCTCCTCTTTCTTTGTCATTTCATTTGCATGCATTAGGACCAGATCAGTTTTGCCTTCCTGTCTCAGTGTTCCATGTACAACCTTAGTAATGATGCCTCTTTCATCTACCTCTCACCTTAGTTTAAAGAAATCTTTGTTCTAGTACTTTTCAAACTATCCTTCACAACGGACCAGTTATTTTTATCTATTATCTGTTGCAGACCTGTCTTCTTCTTTTCTTTTTCTTCTTTCAGCTTTTCCCGGTTAGGGGTCGCCACAGCAGATCATCTGTCCGCTCATGATTGGCAGTGGAGTTTTACGGTGTCGAGTTGCCAGCCCGGTGCCCAACCTTCCACAGAAGGCACACACACGCACACACTCACACCTAGGGCCAATTTGGAGTGTCCAATCCACCTACTGCATGTCTTTGGGATGTGGGAGGAAACCGGAGCACCCGGAGGAAACCCACGCAACCACAGGGAGGACATGCAGACTCTGCACAGAAGGCACCCCAGCCGAGAATCGAACCGGAGAACCTCTTGCTGTGAGGCAGTACTTCTGTAAAATAATTGCAGTAAACAGACTACACTATTTAAAGCCATTCAACACAGAAACCACACCATCTCTTTGCTTTTTATTTTGTTTCAGCACCTTGTCTTAAGCTGAGCAGTAATACTAGGAAAGACTAGACAAAAATAACTAAATTAAGCCATGGCAGTCTACTCTGAGTTGGATTTTAGAGCTTTCTTCCAACTTTTTGATCCAGTGATGGCTTTATCAGATATCTTGACAAAGAAAAAAGGGTCTTATTTTCTTTCAAGTAAGAAATAACCCATGACCAAGATTTAGTTTTTAAAGCTGATAAAAATTGCATGTCACAATACACAGTGATGACAAATTACAAGTTAAAGGATTCCATATAGCTGAACATCTTTAATGCCTGGAGGAGTGATCAAATAAACATTTGATCACTTTTGCCAGCATTACTTTCTGGGAGGTTGCAGAAAAGTAGGGACTGGGAATGTGCTCTTTCCTTGTACTTGTGGATCTTTTTTAGTTGCTTTTTGAGTTTCTCTCCTTTAGGATCAATGTTTTGCTGTTCACCATTTCTGTATTTCGATATTGCAAAGTACATCCTTACAAGGATACAAAAAGGCAAACCTGAAAATACCTGATCACACTGCTTGTCTTTCTATCCCCAAAAAGTAATGGTCACTTTTTATGCACTCCTCTGGTGTTAGATTGGGATATATGATATATTATATAGTAAAAGAACAAATGGCAACAAGCAGATATTTAAAGTTGTTGTCATGTCTCCTCAGCACCACTCCTGAAGGCATTTTAAAGTTGTTGTCATGTCTCCTCACCACCACTCCTGAAGGCATTTTAAAGTTGTTGTCATGTCTCCTCACCACCACTCCTGAAGGCATTTTAAAGTTGTTGTCATGTCTCCTCACCACCACTCCTGAAGGCATTTTAAAGTTGTTGTCATGTCTCCTCACCACCACTCCTTAAGGCATTTTAAAGTTGTTGTCATGTCTCCTCACCACCACTCCTGAAGGCATTTTAAAGTTGTTGTCATGTCTCCTCACCACTACTCCTGAAGGCATCAAAGACACATTTTAAATATTGCTCTTATATACCAAGGAAGTTACTAGAATAGCATTTGCAAGCATTTACTGATGAACAGAAAATATGAAACCCACGTCTGTCATTATTTAGAGACTACAATCCACAACTATTTGCCAGAAAACCACAAATTTTGTGATCAACACAGCAAAACAAAAAGCAGAAGTGGGGACTGTTGACAGGAAACACACACACACACACACACACACACACACACACACACACACACACACACACACACACACACACACACACACACACGCACACACTCAACAATCAATTATAGCCACTTGTATGACTGTATAGGTTCATAGGTTCATTGGACTGCACTAGGCTGGCTGCCTTTGCAGGCCATTTTAAGCTTAGTCAATTTCCCTTTTTATGCTCGAAATAATCTGTTGGCTGATAATAATAAAAGGGAGTGACTGAACGTATGTGTGTTCTTACACTGATGTCATTGGTGTAGAGAGGTCACATGACCATGTGCTTTATAATAAAAGAGGAAGCGAGGGTTGTTCCCCTCTTCCGTTTTAACCAGATTGATTGCCTTCACGTGTGTTTATTTTCCTCTGTAATGTATGTCTAACCCGACTTTCTTACCCTTAAGATGATACCGCCAACAGGTTATGGGCCCAGGAGGGAAGTAGGAAGCTGATGGCATAGACTATGTTTCGACAGAGATGAGAAGAATTACGAGTTATGGGAGACAAAGTTTCTGGGACACCTGTGCTTGCTTGGGCTGAAAGACATCATTTTGCAAAATGTGCAGCAGGATGCAAAGGATGACGAGAATGAGGGGGAAGGCGACGACGATGCTGAGGAAAATGAGGAGGCATATGCAGAACTAATACAGTTCTTAGACGACAAAAGTTTGTCCCTTGTCATGAGAGAAGCCACAGACGATGGTAGAGAAGCACTTCAGATCCTGAGAGACCATTATACCAGGAAAGGGAAGCCATGAGTAATTAGCCTATACACCAAATTAACAAGCCTCCAGAAGGCCACCAGTGAAAGTGTCACAGACTATATTATTAGTGCTGAGACGGCCATTACAGCACTTAGAAATGCTGGGGAGAAGCTCAGTGATGGATTACTAATTGCAGTCCACATCACGCAAGATGATGATAAGTTGAGCTTTGGTGAGTTCAAAACAAGGTTAAGAAGCTATGAACATACCGAGAAATTTAATGCAAATGTAAGTAATGATAATGTGGTGAAAGTAAATGGCCCTGGGGAAAGTGTAAAACCAGAGATTATATGCTGTAACTCTGGCCAAAAGGGACACAAGGCACAAGAATGCCGGAGAGAATATAAAGGCCAGAGACAGTGGTGTAGTTTGTGTAAAAACTCTAACCACAGGGACAGTAACTGTAGATGAAAGAAGAAAGACAATGTATAACAAGCAATTGACGTGGATGATCACACATATGTCTTCAGAATAAATGAGCATCAAATTTGTGAATTAAAACAGAAGGGCAGTCCATATTTTTATATATACCACCAATAGTTCCAAAATCCAATAGCCACACGAAGCCCAAAGCGCAGTAAAAAATTGATTTATTCCAAAAACGAACAAACACAGGTATAACAATTAAGCGTTTTCGTCTCCTCACCGGAGACCTCTTCAGAAGAAGAAGTGGCTATTGGATTTTGGAACTATTGGTGGTATACATACAAATATGGACTGCCTTTATTGATGCAAACAGCTGGAGTATGTTTTAGTTTCTGTGGTTTTCAAGTCTTTTAAAACAGAAGGGATTAATGGTGGACACTGGTACCATGTCACACATAATTAACAACCTGAAAAAGTTTAAATACTTTGATGCAACTTTCCAACCAGAGGAACACTTGCGGAATTAGCTGATGGAATGAGAACTTGTGGGGCCACACAGAAGAGAGGTAATGCAGAGGTATGGCTGCTAAAGACAGAGGGGTGCAAAGTAAAGGTGATAATGACTCGGGCGCTGTATATCCCGACATCTCCACAAAGCATTTTTTCTGTTAAGGCAGCAATGTCCAAAGGGGCCTTGATCAACTTTAAACAAGGCCGGGACCAACTCTTCTATAAAATGGCACCAAGTCTGACATAATTGAGTGTGATCGACTCTATTATTTAGACACATATAAAAACGGCACCAGGTTTGACATAATTCAGTGTGATCGACTCTATTATTTAGGCACATATAAAAACGGCACCAGGTTTGACATAATTGAGTGTGATCAACTCTATTATTTAGGCACATATAAAAACAGCACCAGGTTTGACATAATTGAGTGTGATCGACTCTATTATTTAGACACATATAAAAACGGCACCAGGTTTGACATAATTGAGTGTGATCGACTCTATTATTTAGGCACATATAAAAACGGCACCAGGTTTGACATAACTGAGTGTGATCGACTCTATTATTTAGGCACATATAAAAACGACACCAGGTTTGACATAATTGAGTGTGATCGACTCTATTATTTAGGCACATATAAAAACGGCACCAGGTTTGACATAACTGAGTGTGATCGACTCTATTATTTAGGCACATATAAAAACGGCACCAGGTTTGACATAATTGAGTGTGATTGACTATTATTTAGGCACATATAAAAACGGCACCAGGTTTGACATAATTGAGTGTGATCGACTCTATTATTTAGGCACATATAAAAACGGCACCAGGTTTGACATAATTGAGTGTGATTGACTCTATTATTTAGGCACATAAAAAAACGGCACCAGGTTTGACATAATTGAGTGTGATCGACTCTATTACTTAGACACATATGATGAAGAAAACAATAGTGAGATGCATTGCGATGCATCTCAGAGCTGTTATGACATTCACGCATGGCATAAAAGGCTTGGTCACTGTAATTTCGAAGATATGTCAAAATTAGAAAAAGTGGTAAAAGGAATGAAAATTAAAGGTAAAGTTGAGAGACCTAACCTAGATTGTGAAACCTGTATACAAGGGAAATTTGTACAGAGCAGAAACAGAGAACCAGATGCAAGAGCAAATGTTGTGTTTGAACTAGTCCATACTGATTTGGCTGGCCCTACTGAGCCAGTAGCAAAAGACGGCTTTAAGTACACTTTCGCATTTACTGATGACTACTCGGGTGTAATATTTGTCTACTTTCTGAAAGCCAAGAGTGATACAGTCAAGGCGACTGAAAATTTTATTGCTGATTCAGCCCCTTATGGAAAGGTAAAGTGTATCAGATCAGATAATGGCACTGAGTTCATGTCGAAAGACTTTCAGTCACTATTGAGTAAAAATGTTATAAGACATGAAACATCCGCACCTTATTCGCCCCATCAGAATGGGACAGCAGAGAGAAATTGGAGAACACTGTTTGAAATGGCAAGGTGTATGTTGATAGATAGTGATTTACCTAAAGAATTGTGGACATATGCAGTAATGACTGCTGCTTTTATTCGCAACAGATGTTATAGCAGGCATGTGGGGCAGACCCCATTCTTCATGCTAACAGGGAAGAAACCTGATCTTTCAAGGTTGAGAGAATTTGGATCAGTGTGTTATGCATACAGACAAGATAAAAAGAAGTTAGACCCAAGATGTGATAAGAGGATCTTTGTCGGATATGATAAAAACAGCCCATCATATCTAATCTATTATCCTGACACAGGAAGGGTCCTTAGACAAATGTTAGTCAATTTCTTTACTAAGAATGTAGCTGAATGCCACATTCAGACAGACCCAGAAGTGATGGATGAAGATCTTAATACCAGAAGAAGTGTGCATATTAAGTCAGAATCAAAAGCTGATAGTCAAATTACAAAAGAAATACAAGCGAATCATACTGAATCTATAATGAATGAAGGAGACACAAAAATAAAGCAAGAAGAGGAAAGGCAGGATACATACTACTTTAAGAGAGAGAGAGAGTTGAAAACAGTTAATGTTGACTATTGTTACCGATTAATATGCAACACACCGCAGAGCTTTAAGGAACCCATGACTTCATCTAACTCGGAAAAGTAGGTCAAAGTCATGAAGGAGGAACTTAAGTCTATAAAAGAAAACAACACATTTACACTTACCTCACTACCAGAAGATAAAAATGCAGTGGGGGGTAGATGGGTTTTCACTGTAAAAGACAATGCAGATAATACTGAGACTTACAAAGCTAGATATGTAGCTAAAGGCTACAGTCAAGTCGCTAGTATAGATTATAATGAAACATTTGCACCAACTGCGAGTATGACATCTGTACGCAGTCTAATGCAGATGGTAGCTCAGTACGATTTAGAATTGCACCATTTGGATGTACAAACGGCCTATTTACATGCTCCTATTGACTGTGAGGTGTATATATGGAGCAGCCTGAAGGTTTTGAAAATAAATCAAATGATGAAAAATTGGTTTGTAAACTGAATAAGTCATTATACAGATTGAAACAATCAGGGTGTAACTGGAACAAAATGTTGCACGATTATCTTTGTGAAAATAGTTTTATCCAAAACCTCGTAGACCACTGTGTATTCTCTAGACAAGCTGAAAATGCAAAAACAGTCCTAATTATATGGGTTGACGATCTCATTATAGCAGCTAGTGACAATGAATCACTAAACGATGTAAAAGAAATGCTCAAGGCTAAATTTAAAATGAAAGATCTGGGAAAGTGAAGACATTTTCTAGGCATTGACATTACCCAGAATAGTGGTGAAGTAAAGATAAACCAAAAGAGGTACATCACGAAAATTCTTGAGAAATTTGATGTCTAATTGTAAAGTAAGAAGTACCCCTTCCAAACAAAAAACAAACTTTGAATGTGACAGTGAATCTACAGAGCCAAGAAAATATCGTGAGCTTGTGGGTAGTTTGATATATGTTATGACAAGCATGAGACCTGATCTTAGCTGGATTGTAAGTAAACTTTCACAATATTTGTCACAACCGAGTGAATCTCATTTAACGCTAGCCAAACATGTGTTAAGATACTTAAAAGGTACACTGGACAGAGAGCTGTGTTACAAGAAAAGTGAAGGGAAATGTCAGCTTGTAGCATACAGTGATGCAGATTGGGCAACAGATCAAAATGATAGATGTAGTACAACAGGGCATTGCTTTAGCCTCAATAGAGATGGGCCTATTATTTCATGGAAAGCAAAGAAGCAACAAACAGTAGCTTTATCTACATGTGAGGCAGAGTACATGGCATTGGCAGCAATAACACAGGAGAGTTTGTACCTTATGCAGCTGTTGAGTGGAATGGATGGAGAGTGCAAGTATGTGCCAGTAACAATATTTGAGGACAATCAAGGGGCAATCCCTTTGTCGAAGAATCCAGTAAGCCGACAAAGATGTAAACATGTTGACATTAAGTAACATTTTGTCAGGTCAGCACTTAATGATGACAAAATAAGCATCAAATATTGTCCGACAACGAACATGGTTGCAGATATCTTTACTAAACCTGCTACAAAATCGAAGATTGAAAAGTTCATGTATTATGTATTTGGAATGTGAAGGAAAAGTTATCCAAAAATATGTTCTTAAAATGTATTTGTACACAGCGTAAGAGCAAATGGGGGTGTTGGCTGATAATAATAAAAGGGAGTGAATGATCGTATGTGTGCTCTTACACTGACGTCGTTGGTGTGGAGAGGTCAAGAGAGGTCACATGACCATATGCTTTATAATAAAGGAGGAAGCAAGGGTTGCTCCTCTCTTCCATTTTTAACCAGATTGATTGCCTTCACGTGTGTTTATTTTCCTCTGTAATGTATGTCTAACCCGACTTTCTTACCCTTAAGATGATACTGCCAATGCTATCCCATTTGGTTATAGATTCTTCTTACCCATCCCATATTCCATAATTATATATTACTGCTAATGAGAGTAATTGGGATCATATCATAGATACTTTTAGTGCACCCATTCATGGGATAAACCATTTAGTATCTGTCCATTAGTAGTACAGGGCACAGTCTTTGAGTAAATTTTTTTCCCCATCTATAGATCTATGTTGCAAGTGAAAACGGACATGGATGAACTTTGGTTTATGGGGATGGGGAGTCTGTTCCATAGCAACCATATCCTCTGTGAAATATACCTGTCCCTCTAAACCATTCTGATCACATTATAAAAGGGATTTAGGTCCCAAGACCAAGTATTTCTGATGCCATTTGACTTGCTGATGTGCAGTAAATCCATCAGTAATGGGTTGGATTCTTTGTATGCCAGACACAGGTCACCACTTAGCAGTCTGTAGGATACTGAGTCTAGTGACAGGGCTTTGAGTTGGTCCATGCTGGACATGTTGTTTAGGCCTTACATTCTTACAGTAAGTTATCACTGTGGGTTTTCCAGTTGTTGCATGTCTGAACAGATACACGCCAAAGGGGGGTATAATATTCAATAATTGGCCTAATGAGGGCTGAGTAAAGGGGAACAATGACATCCCTAGATCTAGACACAATCCCTTTGTTTATAAGCTGTGAAACATGGAAGGGCTTTCTTGCAACAATAGCCCGTTTGTCAAAATTTAGTTCAGTGTCCACATAAGTTCCAAAATCCCAAACCACTGGGTCAACTTTTAAGGGTGTATTGTCAATGTGGTAGTTCCCTGGTATAGATGACTTCCCAAAGGATACAGTAATGCATTTTTCAGCATTTAATTTCAGACCATGATTTTGACAGCAGTTATTTATTTAAGACAAACCTGATGAGTATGAACCTCAACTGCTTGTGATTAAATAAATGTATAAATAATGGACAAAAAATAATAGTTCATCTTACTGCTGTTAGACCCATAAAGGGCAACCCTCCATAACTCCCCAGTGTGTTCTCTACCTCTTAACTCAAGAATCTGTTGTTAGAAAATTGCTAGACTAACACTGCATTTTCTGAAGGATACGAAGTCTGAAACTCAAATGTCTGCCATTAGTGATAGCAGTAGTTAATGATTTTCCAGGACAAATTACACAAAGCATGTTTTGGAAGGCCTTAGCTCCCCTGGTAAATCCACAAGTAAAATTGATAATAATAATAATAATAATAATAATAATAATAATAATAGTAAAAAACTTACCTTGTGCTTCTGTCGCTGCTTCTCCAGCAGCCAGTAGCCACCCAGTCCCTCCTTTATATTCATGGGCTTCCTGCTCCAGCAAGAAACAGAAAACCAGCAAATAGCAAATTGATTGGTTAAGTGCACTGGCCTTCCAAAGGTTAATGTATTTAACCAATCACCTCCCTTGTTAAGTTCAAGAACCCTGTCTAAGGAGGTCAATGGAATGTTAATATTTTATTTTCCCTCTCTAAGTAAACAAATGCATTTCTTTACTTAAAAAAAATAAATAAATAAAGGAAGAAAAAAGAAACAGACTGGGGATCAGCGCATAGAGTTTGAGGACCAGCAGCAGTCTCTGGATCACATTTTGAGTGTGATCTTGGAGTTGGTATCTCTAGTACAAGGAATTTTTATTCTAGTACATTTCTACAGTCTACTCTAAGAGCTTCATTCCTTTCTGTAGTGAGATAGAGGCAGAACCCAGAGTAGTCTGATCCTCACAAGTAGTTTGCCAAACAGTGACCATCCTAGAACAGACATAGGTTCATAAGTTCATAGGTGTGTACTAGGCTAATGGCACTGGAGCCTTTACAAGCCTAGCCCATAGGATTACCCTGGCGTTGTGCCACCCAACCTTAGTTCCCAGTGTCTCTGTCGAGTAGAGCTACTGGAGTGATCCCTGGAGTGAATTTTCTATTTCCCATCCACTCATCAAGATTCCTCTTGAAGAGGGCCAGTGAGGTGCTCTGTTTGACATGTATGGGAAGTCTATTCCATAGCATGGGCAGTCTCTGGGTTATGAACCTGTCCCTCCAGCACATTCTGTTGATTGTGGTAATGAGGTTAAAGTCTCTGGAGTGTGTGTTGCAGAGGGATTGGGATTTCTTTAGATGTAGCATTTATAACAGAGCTGGGTCAGACATGGTTTTTTAAGTCAAGCAGAGATCGCTTCTAAGGAGGCGATATGAGACAGAGAATAGTTGGAGTTTTTTGAGTCTGTCCATATAGGACAAGCGTTTAAGGCCTAGCTGTTGCAGGTGTCTAGTGAGGTACATGCCAAGTAGGGCATTGTACTCGATGAGTGGCCTAATGAGGTAAGTAGAGGAAGACAATGACCTCTTTCTTCCTGGATGCAAAACCCTTAGTAATGACATGTGCCACATAGAAGGACTTTCTGACCACAGTGGGAATGTGGTGATCAAAAGAGAGGCTGCTGTCAACCTGTGTTCCCTAATCTCTTATAACAGCTTCTGTGTTCAGTGGACTACCATCGATGAGGTAATTCATGGGAACTGGGTTTTTCCCAAAGGGGATGACGACACATTTTTTGGCATTAAGGTTAAGGCCATGGTTCTGACACCAGTCGTTGGTCTCAGTGAGGCCTTTCTGTAGGATGTCAACATCACTTGGGGAGTTAATAATGGCTCCCAACTTGCAATCATCTGGGAACTTTGTCAGCAAGAGTCCCTTCGTGTTGGCCTGGACTTCAGAGAAGTAGATACCAAACAGGAGAGGACCCAGAACTGATCCCTGTGGGACTCCACTTGTGACTGGTCAGCAGTCTGACTTGGAGTCAGCTACTTTCACACTATGGGTTCTATCTGTGAGCCAGTTTGCAACCCACCTAGTGATATAGGGGTTGATGCCTAGCTTAGTGAATTTTTCTAAGATTCCTGAGTGGGGAATGGTATCAAAGGCCTTGGCCAAATCAAGGGAGGCTGTATGAACCACCTTGCCTTCATCCACAGCTCTGGTGACGGACTCTAAGAAGTCAACCAAGTTGAGCAGGCATGATCTACCCTTCACAAAACCAAACTGTGTGGGATCCAGAGTTTGGACATTCCCTATATCCTTGTTTATTAGGTTCATGATGATGCATTCCATAGCTTTGCATATCAGACTTGTCAGGCTAATGGGGAGATAGTTCCCAGGGTCTGTAGTCGCTCCTCCATTGTGGAGAGGGATGACTATTAGTGCGCCATTCTATAGGGACAAAGCCTGAGGTGAGGTTGTGATTGAATAGCGCACACCGGTGAGGTGCCAGTTCACTTTGTAGTTCATGTAAAACACAGACAGGGATATTGTCAGGTCCCATAGAAGCTATATTCTTGACCTTGGAGTGTGCTGTTTTAACCTGTGCAGCAGTAATACAGGGTGCCTGGCAATCTACTTGGTATTGTGATTGGTCCTTTGGGGGGGTAGAATTGGCACTGAATCTGTCGGGCAGTATATTGGCTATATTTGTTGGCTCGGTATAGTAGGTACCAGTCTTTCCTTAGTTCTTCACTTCATCCACCAATATTGACTTCTGCTTTTGACACTACATTTCCTAAATCCTGTTTACATAAATTTAATGTGACACGGTTTATGACCAAAAGTGATTTTTACACTCTATTTAAAATAAACGATGAATGATTTTCCGGGCATGCTTGCTAAAATATGTATTTTATAACAAATTGCAGCTACAGCTATTTTCCCTTAAACTCATATTTGAATTGTTAACTAAAATATTAACAAGTTGGCTTTTCTGCCTTTTCATCCATTGAGAAAAAGCCTGGTCCATTTGGAACCTGGTTACCAAAAATACAAATAATAAATAAAATTGCCACCAACCCCGTTCATAACTTATTATATAACTAAATTATTATTTAGTGCTTATTTTTCTTTTTAGTTCATCAGGTATGTAGGTTGACCTCGTCTGGGACTTTGTTCCAGCCAAGACCAGGCCTAATGGAAGTTACAAATGCACATTCACAATACAAACATACGTTTATATTCTGTCATATTGGTACAAGGAGAGACATTTAAAGTTCAATGATGTTGTTCTCCTACTTTGGAAACAATAGAAGAGTCTTTGTGGGTTCTGTTCAGGCAGCTTTATTTTATGCAAACACATCACTGTAGAAGTTTACTGACTTTAACTTAAGTAGTTTATATACAAACTAACAACTGCGATCATGCAGGCTCTCACTCTGGCTGCTCTTACAAAATGGCACTAGGGAGTGCACGTGTCTGGAATTTATACATGCACGTACAGCCTTGACATGCTTCTTAAAGATACAGTGCACATCACTAGCACTCTGATCTACATCCTCCCTCTTTGAGAAATAGATCATGCAATGCTAGGAGTCTATTAGGCATGCAGAAATCACAGGTAATTCTATGTCATGCATCATACAATGCTAACTACACACACACACACACACACACACACACACACACACACACACACACACACACACACACACACACACACACACGCACACACACATACACACACACACACACAGAATCAAGTCCACATTGCTACATATTTCACACTAGGCTTTGACACTCATCAGTATCGTGTGACATAAAACTGGGAATTAGATTTAACAACTGGAACTGTCTCTGCAAAATGTTTGACCTGCGGAATGTCTGGAACATTTTCTGGAATGCAATCAGAATTTTGAACACATTCTGGTGTGGAAACAGTGACTGGTTCACTGTTAGATTTGAAGTCTGCATCACAGAAACAATGTTGTGATGGTGATGATGATTCTGGTTCAGGAAGAAAATGTCTACAGTTCCTCCTATATTCCACACCCTTGGAGTCTACCAGGTAGGATCATGGCCCAGCACAGATGCCTGTAATCTGTCCAATTCGATCAAAACCTTTCATTGTCTGGATTCGTACCATCTCTCCTTCCCTCAATGGATGAAGTAATCTGCTTGATCTGTCATAACTAGATTTCTGGATATTATGCTTCTGAACCAATTGAGCCTTGACAGTTTTATTGTTCTTACCTTTAGGCTTCAATAAAATGGAAGTAATGGGTAGCGTAGTTCTAGTTTGCCTGAAAAGTAGTCTTTGAGCAGGTGAGCCAAGAATATAATCATGGGGTATGTTTCTGAGATTAAGCAGATTCAAGAACACATTGGTATTGTCACACTTTGACCTTGAAAATACCTGCTTTGCACTCTGTACTGCACGTTTAGCTAGACCATTTGAATGAGGATATTCAGGACTAGTAGTGACATGCACAATGTCCCAGTCTTTTGCAAATTTCTGAAACAACTGGCTAGTAAATTGAGTACCATTACCAGAAAGAACTTTGTGTGGACTACCATGAACTGAGAAATGACATTTCAACTTAGTAATAACCACAGAGGATGTTATGTTAAGTAGTAGATCAACCTCAAACCAATTTGAATAAGAGTCTACCAAAACTAAGTAGTGTCGATTGTTCCACTCAAAGATATCAGCTGCAACTGTTAACCAAGGTAGTTCAGGAACTGGACTTAGGTGAAGTGGTTCTCTTTGCAAATACAGTCTAGTACTTACAGTCAGCATACTGAACAAGAAGAAAGTACTTTATCAATGTCTTTAGTAATGAAGGCCAAAATACTAATTCTTCCGCTCTTCTCTTAGTGGATGTGGATCCTGAGTGACCTGCAAAATCTGGATGTATTCTTGTTGTAAGGATGCAGGAACAACAATTTTAGGACCTTTGAAAATAATGTCATCTTCCGTCAGCAAGTCATCGCTGTAAGGAAAATAGGTTTGCACTTCAGGTAGTACACAATATTGCTTTGACGGCCATCCAACATTAATGTAGTGATTGAGCTTCTGGAAAGTTGGATCAGTCTGAGTGTGATCTCTCAACTCATCAAGACTAGTGGTAGAACAATTATGCATTGACATCACATCAAAGTCAAAATTCTCTGCATCAAACTGTTCTGTCGTATTTCTGGGTGATCTGGATAAGGTATCAGCCAGTAGAGCAATTTGTCTTTCATGTAGACTATTTTGAAATTGGATTTTTGCAATTTGAGCATCATTCTTTGTAATCTCACTGGAGTGGAATTCATAGGCTACTTTAGAACAATAACTAGAGGTTGATGGTCAGTTTCAATCTGAATAGCTCGACCATAAATATAATAATGAAACTTAGAACATGCAAATACTATTGTCAAAAGCTCCTTCTCAATCTGAGCATACTGCATCTCAGTTTAGGTTAGTGTTCTAGATGCATAGGCTATTGGTCTGCCCTCTTGAAGTATAAATGTGCCAAGACCAAATTTTTAAGCATCACTGGAAAGAGTAACTGGTTTGTTCACATCATAGTATCTTAGTGTAGGTGGGGTGGCAATTTTCTGCTTAAGGTTTTCAAATACTCTTGCTCTCCTAAAGGTGCTGTCAACTCACTGAAGTCTGGTATAAACTTGCCTTAATAGTTGACCATGCCTAGAAAACATTTTAGAACTTGTAGATTATCTGGTGCTGACATCTCAAGAATAGCTGCTTGCTTGGTTGGGTCTGGTCTCAAGCCAGTACTGGTAAATAAATGACCTACATATGTAATTTCTGGAAGTCTGAATTTGCACTTCAGAGGATTGAGCTTCAAGTTTACTTCACATGCTCTGTCTAGAACTTTTTTGAGGTTTCTGCCATGCACTGCTTCGCCATTGCCTCCGACCAATAAATCATCTACTATTATGGCACAAGGCTAACCCTAAAAAATTTGCTCCATTGCATGCTGAAAGACTTCACTTGCAGAATTTATTTCAAATGGTATCCTTAGGAATCTGTAGCTGCCAAATGGAGTACCAAAAGTAGTTAGAAATGAAGATTTGTGATCAAGCATCACTTGCCAAAATTAACTCTTTGCATCCAAGACAGAGAAAACAGTGACATTTGGTATTAGGGCTGCAACCTCTTTGACTGTGCGCATTGGATGATACCGTCTCTTTAATCCTTTGCTCAGATTCTTACTTTGAGCCTGTTTTTTAAGCTGCTACCATGGACGACACCCATTCAGTTGGCTCTGTGACTGGACAAATCACACCTTGCTGCACCATTTTATCCAACTGAGTCTTAGCTTTATCCTGCATAGCTATCAGAACCCTTCTGACTGCTGGAGTGACCTCTGTGTCTACCTTTATGGAATAACCAACTGGAAGTTTGCCTAACCTGTCAACGAAAACATCAGCATACTCTGAGAAAAATGGCGTTAGAAAAATTAAAACTCGGAAATGTACTTACACGATGGATTTCTTTAGCAAAAGAAAGCAGATTCATTCTGAAACTATTTTTGAGACACAATAAAGATTGCACTGGTCTTAAGACTACATAGAATAACAAGTTGCAACAGTTCTCTGCCAAATAACATGAAAGCATCACTGAACCTTCGGTTTGAATTTCTTCAGCTCCATAAGCAACAGGTCTCGCACTACTGGCCACATTGAGTTGTTCATTAGTTCTCACGTTAGCAAATGTGTCTGCTGATATAACATTAGATTTTGAACCAGTGTCTAGATTAAGCTCTGTGGATTTTCCATTAATCGGGACAGTACAAAACACTTTGCTTTTTGCCAGTAAATTCACTGCATCAACTCTTTCACCAAGTACTGATACATCATCTAGATAGAAAGCTTTCAGCTTCAGCTCTACATAATCAACTTGCTTTTTTGTGTGACCTTTCTTTACAACTGTGTGAGGCTTACTTGATTTACAAAACTTTTGGAAGTGGTTCCATTTTTTACACTTGTAACATTGCTGACCAAATGTTAAGCACTTCTCTGTTTTAGACTCATGATTTGCACCACAGTTGTGACAGTTAATAATAAAACTAGAATTGGGTTTTCCCGATTCATGCTTGTACTGCATTGAACTGGAGCAAACTCCTTTCTTAGAATTTACTGGAAAGCTACGTGTCTTCCCTGGAAACCTCGTAGCTGCCATGTGCTTGGGCCTACTTTTGTTTGCACGTGTTGCAAACTATCTACATTTGCTCTGGAGCCAACTGAAACCATGCTCTTATCACTTGCAGCATACTTGTGTGTTTTTCTGTCACCTCATGGATTTAACAAATCTCTATGGCTTTGCTCAACATTAAATCACTGTCACGAAGTATAATCTTTCTCACAGCAGCACTGTTAATACCACACACAAGCCTGTCCTTTATCAACTCATCTTTTAAGTCACCAAACCGACACATCTTAGCTTTGTTTCTCAGGTCAGTTATATAAGCTGCAAATGTTTCCCCTGGTTTCTGATCTCTTGTGTAAAAGAAATGCCTCTCTAATGTAATATTTGACTGGGGGTTACACATTTCTCTGAACTTGCGCTTCAAGCAGTATGGGTCTTCCCTTGATTCAGCCTGTACAACAATATGGTGGTTTATATCTTCTCCTTCATACACTGCTGGTGCATACACAAATGAACGCTCTCTTTCTATGGCTTCTGACCCAGCTAGGTTCAGCAAAATGAATGCCCTTGTGCATGCGTCTCTATCTGCATAAGCTGCTTGTATAAAAATATTGTACTCTTGCTCAAATATTCTCATATTCTCTGCAATATTCTAATCAAATAAAATGGTAGGGGCTTTCAAAATCCATCTGCCATATTAACACATGCCAGTGAAGGGTTTTGTAGCTTAGCACAAACATACATTCATGTCCATATGCCACAAACTTATGCCAGTATTTGTAACTTTGTTGAATGCCTTTGTGCTTCTGAATTTATACATAGCAGTGACAGTAGCTCAGAGAAGGCGGTTGTACTTTTAGACTTATGGAAAAGCCCCCCCCCTCCCAGCTCCAGTGGCCTTTGCTTTGCTGACAGATATTTTGTGCCCACATGCACTATCACATGGGATGTATCTCTTCATTAACTTAGTGCTTTGAATATGAGATGATTTTGTCTTTCTAGTTAGAGCCCTCATAGCTTTCATCTAGACTTAATTCTTTCTTTGGCCTTTTCCTCCTCACTAACAACTCACATAACTGAAGTTCTCCAGTGGCATTACACTAGCTACTACAGCAGCTCTCTCTTGCTTCCTGTTTTGTCCACAACCTTTGATCCTCTTGTTTGACCCATTTTTTGTTACTCCTCAGTTCCTCCCTTCTCCACTCTCCCTCACCCATCCACCTGCAAGCCCTTTTTCCCATTTTCCACATGGGGGTCAGGGTGTCACTTCAACAGTGACAATCACTAGAGCCAATGCTCACACCACTGGGTGGCTAGCCCTGCTGCAGTCCACTCTTCCTTGCCATGACTCATAAATTACTTTTGGGTACCACTACCCATCTTAATTACTCCTTTACTCATTTTGTTGCAGTTCTAGCTTACACTGTTTTCATTGCACAGTGTCTTATCCCACCAAGCAGTATTGTTTTCCTACTCAGAAATGCTTGGCACTCTTTGGCAGTCCAAGTTTTGCTTTATTTTCATTTCTGTTCCCTCAACAAGTCCCCAATGTAACTTTTCAGTGCATCCTTCCTGCCACGGGTGTATTCTCTACCCCCTCAGCAAGTCCCCAATCAGTTATGTTCCCCTCTTAATTTATGTTTTTGTTTTCCTTCATTTTGGTGTGATGTAACTTTTCAGTACATCCTTCCTCGCACAGGTGTATTCTCTACCCCCTCAGCAAGTCCCCAATCTGTGATGTTCCCCTCTTAATTTATGATTTTGTTTTCCTTCATTTTGGTGTGATGTAACTTTTCAGTACATCCTTCCTGCCACAGGTGTATTCTCTACCCCCTCAGCAAGTCCCCAATCTGTGATGTTCCCCTCTTAATTTGTTTTTATTTTCCTTCATTTTGATGTGATGTAAGTTTTCAGTACATCCTTCCTCGCACAGGTGCATTCTCTACCCCCTCAGTGAGTCCCCGATCTGTGATGTTCCCCTCTTAATTTATGTTTTTGTTTTCCTTCATTTTGGTGTGGTGTAACTTTTCAGTACATCCTTCCTCGCACAGGTGTATTCTCTACCCCCTCAGTGAGCCCCCAATCTGTGATGTTCCCCTCTTAATTTATGTTTTTATTTTCCTTCATTTTGATGTGATGTAAGTTTTCAGTACATCCTTCCTCGCACAGGTGCATTCTCTACCCCCTCAGTGAGTCCCCAATCTGTGATGTTCCCCTCTTAATTTATGTTTTTGTTTTCCTTCATTTTGGTGTGGTGTAACTTTTCAGTACATCCTTCCTCGCACAGGTGTATTCTCTACCCCCTCAGTGAGCCCCCAATCTGTGATGTTCCCCTCTTAATTTATGTTTTTGTTTTCCTTCATTTTGTTGTGATGTAACTTTTCAGTACATCCTTCCTCGCACGGGTGTATTCTCTACCTCCTCAGCAAGTCCCCAGTCTGTGATGTTCCCCTCTTTATTTATGTTTTCGTTTTCCTTCATTTTGGTGTGATGTAACTTTTCAGTACATCCTTCCTCACACGGGTGTATTTCTCTACCATTTATCTTCATTTTCTTCCTGATTTTTAATGCATTTTTTTATCCAAGTTTCATGCAGGCATCACTGTAGAAGACCATCTGATATCACTCTTCTGTCCATATCTTCATCCTGACCATGCAGGCATCACTGTAGAAGACCATCTGGTATCACTCTTCTGTCCA